>NC_046169.1:5817333-6002333 GCF_011064425.1 Rattus rattus
AAATCTGCAATCCTATGGAGTCCTGAAGGTTTCTTTAAAGGTTCTGTCAGGGACAGCCATCGACATCCCTCCCCTACTGGGGAAGGTAGATCTTTCCAAATGACCACACAGCTTTGAAGGGAATGTCTAGGGACCTGCAAAGTAGGAAAGGGACCCCTGCCCAGTCAACCGAGTGATCCCTGAGGTGACAGGCGTTAAAGGCCACTGCCCTCCCTTCCTAGCTTACATTCCCGTTGAAAAGAGACTCTGGTGGGAAGCAGCCAGAGCTGAATGGAAAGTTCCATGGAAAGGCAAGAAAACAATCTGCAATGTGCGTGGAGAGGCACCCAGCAGGAGCCCTGGCCAATGCACCAAGCTCAACTGGTGAGGACTGGTCCATACCACGTAACGATTTTAAAAAAAAAAAAAAAAAGGAAGGAAGGAAGGGAGGAAAGGAGGGAAGGAGAGGAGGGAGGGGGGAGGGGGAGGGGGGAGGAGGAAAATGGCTGCCTTCCGGTTGAGGAATGCCAAAGGCTAATGAGAAGCATGCAGAAGAAACCCAGTGAGCGAGCGAGAGGATTCATCAGTGTGGAGAGCAGAGCAAGGCAGCTGGGTTGCAATGACTGTGAGCAGACTGTGGAACTGCCCACAGAGGCCTACGGTGGCTCCACTGAGACCCCTGGGAAGGGCCTCAGACAGCACTTCCGCCTGAGGTCAGGGCTAAGCCATGCTGGTTTCTCTGGAGCGAGTGGTATTGCCGAGGGCAGACAGGAAAGGCAGGGACCACAGGATCTAAAGCGGGGAAGAGAAGAAGTGTTTGGCTTAAAATAAGGATTCCATTTTAGCATCAAGAGCCTCTCACATAGTGGCCATCAATTTTCCCAGACGCGACACCCAGGAAAATATCACGTATGTGGGTCACACGGAGCTGCTTGGTGATAGCGGGGTCTTTTTATGGCAGCATCATTAAGCTATTTATAGCAAGCAATTAAAAAGGCTCTAAGTGGGCCACCACATTCCCATCTGGCGGCTCTGGCTGTGATGGCATAAAACAGGCAATGAGACAAGAGGCTTTTCCACGACACCCTGCTACAGGCACACAAAGGCCACCTCTGGATGCTTATAAACCTGCCTTTAGGTGGGCTTTGAATCTTCGTAAAGTCACTTTAATTATGCCCAAGGCGAGTTACACGCAGTGCGGGCCACATTATGGGAAAGCATCAAGCTTCTTTAATACCAAGCTGGCATCAGGGCAGGCAGGCGGATGGACACAGTCACAAGGACCTGACGCGGACCTGACACGGACCTGACAAGCAGGTAGATGTGCCTTAGGGTAAGTACAACACTGGGGAAGCTTGTCCCTGGAACTTTAGTTTTCTGACATATAAAACCGGTACCTAGCAACTGACCTCTGTGTTTCTTGCATATGATGTGCCAACAAACTACTGGGTCCAGACACCGCTCAGCTTTAAGTACCGTTAATGCAACCAGGGCCAACTCCCCCTAGTGGTGAACTTGCGGAAAGACACTCACCCGCCTCCAGTCACTAACTCCAAACCTAGTCACTGGAACCTCTGTACAAGTGCGCTTCACCACACTCGTGTTCTTAGAACAGCATCTTCCCCCCCACTCCTCAGCTACACTTCGAGGCCATTCCCACCATAGTCCCTTCTTCCTCAGAACCTCTCTGGGCTGACCGCACCTTGACATGGGTCACCGTGAGCACGTTAATGAGCAAAGGAATCCATCTTCCTTCCCAGTTCAGCGAAGCTGCATCCAGTTAGAAAACTCTGCCTGCGACCTGTCCATTCATAGACCCAATAATAGTACCAGGTATGGATTTCCTCTTGGAGAGCGGGAACTTAAACCCTAGGGAGGTACCATTCTTCTCCCGCTAAAAGGATGTCAATGCTAGGCCGGCTCCTGGTGACTTACTGTCATACCTGTACATTAGTGCATCTCCCAACCGCCATCAGAGAAGCTTCTATTGGCAGTGGATGATGACTAAAGCAGAGATCCAGTACTGATCATGGTGCAGAGAATAAGGTACTGGAAGATGCTCGGCCACACATGGGGCATCCGTATCATACCTTCTCTCAAGGCTCAGGGATCATTACCGATGAGGGGGTGTAAGAGGCAGAGGTGGTGGGTGACTCCAAGGAGACAGTATCTTCCCGGCACAATAGGGCAACTGCCCATAGGACCTCAGAGTCTTTGTAGCAGCATTCACAAGACCCACGTCAGACTAAATCTCAACATGGAGAGGGGAGGTGGGCCTAAAATCCCACCCCTAGCCATGGAACTACCGGCAACTGTTAGCTGCTGGGAGGGAGAGAGTCAGCTAACTGTAAGAGTGTAGGCCCTGGTAAGTGGGTTGTGACCATGTTCCGGTAGAAGGTCACATATCCAGGAACGGTAGACAACGGGGACTGAACCTGATGAGTTAAACGTAATTCAAAGTTAAGTGGGAAGGGAGGGGTACATCTGTGGGAAGCTGGGACGGGCTGCATGATATGATTGACATTATACAAAGTTCCCAGAGAACTAATACACACACATACTCGGGTATGTGTAAGAACAGTGTTAGCAATGCTCTGTGTGCATCAAACTCACAAAGAGTCAGTCTTCCCCTTTTCTTTTTTTTTTTTTTTTTTTATTTTTTTTGGAGCTGGGGTCCGAAGCTAGGGCCTTGCACTTGCTAGGCAAGCACTCTACCACTGAGCTAAATTCCCAACCCCTCCCCTTTTCTTTATAGGACAGAAAATCCTCACTGCCTGCAACGCCTGCAGTGAGTTCAAACTAAGAAATGGAGTGAGTTCAAACTAAGAAATGGTCCGCGCTCAGAGACTCACTCTAACTGGTTAACGTTATCCGTGTGGTCGGTGGAAAGAGTCTGCTAATTCTAATGCCTCCCTGGAACTGTTAGAACCTATTTTTTTTACCCCTTTATTAATAGAATTTAAATATTAGCTTGCCACCTATCATCAGTTCATCTTTATTGAATCTTTTCGTGTCTCAGGCAGAGCTGGTTTCATAAACTGAGGTCTATGGGTCTCCACAGCCCTTACACAGAATGGTGTGGTGTTTGTACAGATGAAGCATGTATCCTCTTGAGAGCTTAAAGCATCCCTGTCGCCGAGGGTGCCTGCCACAACGCAAATATGGCACAATAGTTCTTGCACTGTGTCGTGTAAAGCATAAATAAAACATCTGTACGCCTTCACTATGCATCCGAATGATCTCTACACATACACATCTGATGGACTCTGCATCTGTCTCTCATACTGGTTTCTATCACAATATCCTGTGGTAGGTGGTTTAATGTTTAATATGGAAAGCATCAAATTACTTTCCAATATTTTGCATTTAAGTTTTTTTGGGTTTTTTTTTCTTTTTCTTTTTCTTTTTTTTTTTTTTTTTTTTTTTTTTTCGGTGTTTCGGAGCTGGGGACCGAACCCAGGGCCTTGCGCTTGCTAGGCAAGCGCTCTACCACTGAGCTAAATCCCCAACCCAAGATTTCGTTTCTTTAATGTCCTGTCTCTGAGTGTCTGCCTGCAAGTGTGCCTGTGCAACATGTGTGCAATACTTGTGGACGCCAGACGAGGGCACCAGATTCCCCGGAACTGGAATCACAGATGGTTAAGAGCTGCCACGGTGATGCTGGGAACGGAACTCAGATCTCCTCCGAGAGCAGCCAGTGCTCTTACCCAGTGACCCAGCTCTAATACTGTTTCAAATTTTAGTAGATGGTGGTAGCCTGTTCCATCCTCTGTTTGGAACCAAAACGAACGTTGGTCTCTTGCTTATCCCACACATAAATCATATGACCTAAAGTAAAAGCCAGATGTCAAAATAAACCAGGGGCTCTAAAAGGAAAACCTAAAGCTATTTGTACAGCACTGAGGGCAGGCGAGGTGCTTATTCCAAAAAGAGAAGTAAACAGCAAAAGAGGTATCGCTGCCTGTATAAATATTTACCAGGGGGTTGGGGATTTAGCTCAGTGGTAGAGCGCTTGCCTAGCAAGCGCAGGGCCCTGGGTTCGGTCCTCAGCTCCGAAAAAAAAAAAATATTTACCAGTCCTCTGTAAGAGCCAAACCTGCCAAAACCAGGTTTAAAAAAAAAAAAATAAGGAAATGCTTACCTTATAAAATGTTACATTTTTGTCTTTTTTAAAATTGATTTTTAAAGTTGAGATTTCAAAAAAAAAAAAGCAATGTGTCATTGAACTCTGCTGTGCTTGGTAATAGGAATGGATTTCTTAGGAACTGGCAAGTAAAACCACCCAGTAGGAAAGGGGAATTAATTAATTAATTAATTAATTAATTAATTAATTAATTAATGCCAGATCAGGAAATGGACCTGCTTACAAATTGCTAAGGGCAAGTGTGTTTGGGTTTTTTTTTTTTTTTTAACTGTTAGAAATGGGCTGGGGAGATGGCCCAGTGGTTAGAGCACTGACTACCCTTGCAGAAGGATCTGGGTTCAATTATCAGCACCCACATGGCTGCGTACAACAGTCTGACTCCACTTCTAGGACATTCAATACCCTTACACAGATAGATGTTCACACAAAACATCATTGCATAGGAAAGAAAAAGAAACAAGTTAAAAAAAATTTTAGAAACAATCTGGCTATATGTATAAATTATACTGCGGAATTATACTTCAGCGAGATACCGAATACTGTCAGAGTCTTCTTTACAATGCAAATAGAAGCACAAAAACATGCAGATTTCCTCACTGTACCAACATTTCTCCTGGTAACACAGCAACAAAACGAATGCTCGCCGGCTGGGTAATGGCTGAATCCTTATTAATGGCTCCATATCATAGAGTATTATGCAACTACTAAAGGTTGAATTAGTAGAGTGATACAGCTTTGCACTGGTGTATTTCTGTGGGTTTTGTCATCACAGAAGCCTAAGATTTAGAAAAATTCATTTTAAATATCATATATAGAAAAATACATTTAAAATACCATATATAAAGGGGAAAAGCAAGCAACAGTCCTACCCAGATATGACGCCTATGAACCACAAGACCAGCAAGACATCCCTGAGGGCAAGAGAGTGGCACTTAGATCTTGAGAGCAACCAACAGACGCCTAATTGGTCAACAGGAGGGCATTCATGCCTGGTGCTATGAACCCGGCCAACTGCCTGTGTTGGAGAAGTCACAGAGCCTAGAGGAAAACTTACTTAGGCTACTTCCTCTAAACCATCATCACTTCTAACTATATTCTAGATCTCTATCCTTACACGCGTGGGTGAGTAGGGTTCTCGCCACTCATCAAAGACGCTCCTTTTTGCAGAAGTGGAGAAATCTGCAACTAATGAAAGGCAGACTATAGAGTGTCCAAGGCCATTACCTCCATAATACCTCACCTATGACTCAGCAAACATGACACCTCACCTATGACTTAGCAAACACCTCACCTATGGCTCAGCAAACATGACACCTCACCTATGACTTAGCAACCACCTCACCTATGGCTCAGCAAACATGACACCTCACCTATGACTCAGCAAACATGACACCTCACCTATGACTCAGCAAACATGACACCTCACCTATGACTCAGCAAACATGACACCTCACCTATGACTCAGCAAACATGACACCTCACCTATGACTCAGCAAACATGACACCTCACCTATGACTCAGCAAACATGACACCTCACCTATGATTCAGCAAACATGACACCTCACCTATGACTCAGCAAACATGACACTCCACCTATGACTCAGCAAACATGACACCTCACCTATGATTCAGCAAACATGACACTCCACCTATGACTCAGCAAACATGACACTCCACCTATGACTCAGCAAACATGACACCTCACCTATGACTCAGCAAACATGACACCTCACCTATGACTCAGCAAACATGACACTCCACCTATGACTCAGCAAACATGACACCTCACCTATGACTCAGCAAACATGACACCTCACCTATGACTCAGCAAACATGACACCTCACCTATGACTCAGCAAACATGACACCCCCAACCTATGACTCAGCAAACATGACACCTCCTATGACTCAGCAAACATGACACCTCACCTATGACTCAGCAAACATGACACCTCACCTATGACTCAGCAAACATGACACCTCACCTATGACTCAGCAAACATGACACTCCACCTATGACTCAGCAAACATGACACCTCACCTATGATTCAGCAAACATGACACCTCACCTATGACTCAGCAAACATGACACTCCACCTATGACTCAGCAAACATGACACCTCACCTATGACTCAGCAAACATGACACCTCACCTATGACTCAGCAAACATGACACTCCACCTATGACTCAGCAAACATGACACCTCACCTATGACTCAGCAAACATGACACCTCACCTATGACTCAGCAAACATGGCAGAAGTGGGAGCTAGAAAGATGGTAAAAACCAGAGGATCAGAACACCTGCTGTGTGTCTTCTAGACATGTCAGAGAAGTTGCTCTCAATGAATCTCAACAACATGGCTGCCCAAGCCAGACCTGTACAACGATGTCATCAGTCAACATGCAAATAAGGACGGGGGACTTCTCACCATGTCTCCACCCCTAGATGAAGAGCTACCAGCAAGCAATGGCTGCTGAGAGGGAGAATCAGTTTTCTCCAGGAAAGAAGCTCCTGATCGCTCATCTGATTCCAAGTGGTCAGCAATAAAGACATGTACATGTGTGCAACAACCACAGGCTCAGTAGGGTGCGTCTGCGTGAGTGTGCATACAGGCGTGCATTGTGTGTGTGCATGTGTGTTTGCATGCATGCATGTGGAGAGGAAGCATGCACACCGGTATGTGTGTCTGTATAATAATAATTAGACAAGGGCTCATGTTTGGGAAGACTAGGGAGGTGGACATAATACAAATACAAAATTCTCAAAAATCTTAATTAAAAAAAATAAAATGTTATTGAATAGCGTCACAAATGATTCTGAATACTTCATAGTTGTATATCTATATGTGATTTTTTTTTTCTGAGCAGAGAGGAGTATAAACCTTGATATTAGCATTGGTTACCTGGATGAAGAGCGGGAAATGCAGAGGGAAAACCACAAAAGAAAAAAATATAACAGTGCAATAAACATAAGGTCGCACAGACCCACATGAAGGCACTAGAAAAGAATAAATGGGATTAGTGCTTTTCCTGCAGATTTGCAAGGCTGTACGCAACCATTGTTAAAGAGAGAAGGGCAAACTGCAGAACCATCTTACAAATGATTCCGTTTAGATAGAAGCCAAGAGCCATTGTGTGCATTTAAGCCGAGTGACTTGGTGGAGAAAGAAGAGAGGTTTAGAAAGATCCTGACTGGTCTATTAATGCCATCGCGGGGTTTGGGGTGGGAGGGGTGAGGGTAATCGGATTCAAAACAACATTAGATCAACAACTTTGCCTACATACAATCTGGTATCATGGTCGCCTCGTTCAGCAAAGCAGACGAGGATCGCTTGTATTTCTGAAAACCGGAAATAAAGACACTTTCAGTTTGAGAAAGGGGCAGACGGAAGCAATGGTCACACAGAAGAGGACACACCTCCTGAGATTTCCTTTTCAAATGTCCTACGTGGACCGCCTCTGGAGGATGGAGTCCGTAGTTTCGCTGAATTCGTGTACCTCTAGGCGTGGCCTGCAGTGAGCGTCACTCCACCCTGCCATAGCCAGATGCTCTAACGGTGCTCTAGTAGTAACTAGAGATATCCCACGCAGGGTGAAGCCCTCATCTAGGCTGTGTAGTGATCTGTTTTGGAAAGTATGAGGGTTTTAATAAGACAGTGCACAGGACAACCTGAGAATAGGAGAAAAGCATCACAATAGAATAAAGGTCATTATCTACCATGTCACCATTCCTCCTGGAGGGAGCTCCAGGCTTGAGAAGGGACGCGGAAACTGGCAGGAGTCAGGGGGTTCCTCTCCACAGTCATAGAAGCAGAAAATAACTCCCAGGAGGCCACTCAGAAGGCCATGCCTTCAGGAGACTCTCTTCCCCATTCAAGGCTTCAGGCTGTTTCAGTCATCTGTGCTCCTCTAAGTAATTCCTTATCCACACTCCTGAATGAAACCCCAGTGAACTCGCCGGTTCACTGGGCTGGACTTCAGTAGAATCATCAGCTTGACCACCAGCACTTCCCTATCTGCGGTGAGCAGACGTCTGTGCTGTGTCTGCTCAGAAAAGTCTCAAACAATGGACACCGATGGAAACCTCCTAGGGCAGATCCTACTCAACTGCTTCTCCTTCGAGTCGGATGAGACAAGATGCTTCAGTTTCCACTGACTGTCTCTAGCCAGCATAGTCCTAACCAGAGAAGATAATCAAGAACAATCAGAAAAGGTATTGAAGTGGGAAATGGGGAGTATGGGGGGTGGGGGAAGTCGTCGATGTTTGTTGATAACATAGCCGTGTATTCAGATAATCCTTAAGAGTGCACCAAACAACAGAACTAAGAAACAAAGACATCTCGTGGAGAGAAAAGCTCAGAAGCATCACCTGTCAATCAAAAAGCTATGACCAATGAGCTGAGGCAGGAAAGAGGAGGTGGGACATCCAGCAGGGACAGAGAGAATTCTGGGAAATAGAGAAGGAAGAGATTCACCCAGAACACTGAGAAGACAGAGATAAGAAGACAAGGAGAGAAAACCAGTCATGTAGCTGAACTCAGGTCAGAATAAAAGGGATAATACGTTAAGAGCTGGTTGGAAAACAAGCGGAAGCTTCTGGCCAAAGCATCTATCAATAAATAATTAGTCTCTGGGTTGTTATTTCTGGGGATTAAGTGGTTGGGGGAAAAACTCTATTTTACCATCTAAGAGACCACATACAGAGTGGTCACAACAAATGAGGTGCGTGTCTGTATACCAACAACAAACAATTCATGAAGAAAACGGGTCCCTTTACAATAGCATCAAAAATAAACTAGGAGTGAATCCAGAAGGCAAAGGCATGCAAATGAAAGACACAAAGACACTGCCGAGAGAAACCAAGAAACATAAATAAAGAGATATCCCAAGACCTGTTCATGGATTAAGTCTGAATATTAGAATGTCAACACTACTGGAAGTCAGCCACAGGTACACTGCAATTCCCATGATAATCTTAGTACACACGCACACGCACACACACACACACACACGTACACACACACACACACACGTACACACACACGTACACATACACATACATGCGCACACACATACACACACGTACACACGTACACACATACACACATACACACGTACATATACACATACACACATGTACACACACACACACATTCCCACAGGGAGTCTCTCAAGGACTTCCAAATATCTAAACCACTTTTCTCAAAAGAACGAATTTTAAATTCTCACAAGTCCTGCTTTCAACTTTTGTTGCAAAGCTACAGTAGCCAAATTAGTAGAAAGAACATAATGCCAAAGGGAAATGCTCACACATACACATGGTCAAATGGTTTTTCAACAACACACAGAAAAGCCAGTTCCCACTAGTCAAAGCCAAGACCCCACTGAGCGCATGCTAGAGAAGGAAGGCCATCACGCCGTGAAACAGACAAAAGTTTTCTTCCCGTTGCCCAAGTTCTAGCATCTGAGTGTCAAAATATTTTGGAGCACTTTAGAGCTCGTAATTTTAGGGTTAAGAATGTTCCACCAATAACAAAAACAGAAATATTCCAAATTTTAAAAATCTCTGAGCTCTGAAGCTCTTCTGCCCCAAGCATTTTTGGTTAAAAATAACAAATTTGTGTATATCCTTGTTCCCTTCCCCAACCCCCAAATACACCTCGAAGTAAAAAAAAAAAAAAAAAAAATGAAGCTCAGTGATGTTGTGTGTGAGGTCATGACCTCCTGGGACAGCTTCACTTCCTAAGGAACCCAATGGAGATCCAATAGGGAGGTCAGGGGTGAGGAGCTCTAACCTGAACATGAGACCTGAACTGAGTTCAGGCCACTGCCAGCTAGAACAGACACCTGCTGTCACATAAAGCCGGATGGGCACCAGGTTATGCTGATCCCCTCATCCCCTGGCCACCATGAAACAGCAATGCCTAACATCGCCATCATAAAAACCGGGCAACCTCTCTCCTCACGGTGCTTAAAAATATGTCAGCGATCAGACTATAAAGCCACTCAGGGACTTAAACAGATTGGGATCTGTTGTTTTCTGTAAATTCAGAGAAATGGAACAAGAAAAACCGTGGAAGTCAGCAAGATGAATGTCCTGCCGATGAGAGGAACCCCGTTCCCAGGTCCCCTGACAAGCAGGTGTCCATTGCCTCTGAGAACTTCCAAGTGTAGTTACTTGCCACCGGATAGCAAGAGTGACATAGTTCCTTCTCAAACTGCCCCTCCCCTCGGGATTTCTATGTCTGGGCCTGATCCTTGACTTCTTAAAAACAGAGATGATTTTGAATTACACGAGGATTTGGGTCAACGTGAAGAGTCACTTGTAGCTTTTTTGAGGTCTCCAATAAGAAGGTGTTAATAAGGTCGGGCATGGTGGTGCACACCTTTAATCCCAGTGCTCAGGAGGCAGTGACAGGTGGCTCTCTGAGTTTGAGGCTAGCCTGGTCTACATAACAAGTTCCAGGACACCTTGACCTACACAGTGAGACCTGTGTATTTGAGACCCTGTCTCAAAATAAAATGCAAAGGACCTACAGTAGACACCTATGGATGAGCACAGCGACATTAAACTCCATCACCATGAGCCTTAAAGGGATGCACTGAGGCTACATAACACCCTTTCCACACATCTGCCGGTGGGTTCTCAGTGCATCAAGGGACGAACAGCCTGTCATCAGGACAAGGAGCAGGCAGAATGTAAAGCCGTCTCTCAAAACACGAAAAGGCAAGCACATAACCTTTAAAGGCTCTCTATTGTTAGTGAGCAGTGGGGTACTAAACTGGCAGTT
Source organism: Rattus rattus (assembly GCF_011064425.1). Classification (NCBI taxonomy): domain Eukaryota; kingdom Metazoa; phylum Chordata; class Mammalia; order Rodentia; family Muridae; genus Rattus; species Rattus rattus. The sequence goes on from NC_046169.1 coordinate 5,828,252, forward strand.
ATTCCTGGCCCCACTGACAAGCTGTGACAGAACCTGATGGCGCACTGGCCAGGACCAATCTCAAGCTTTAATATTCAGACGAGAGAGACCGAGAAATCGCGAGTTTTAATCTCCCAGTCAGAGAGATAAGTAATAAATTTTTGTGTCATAAATAAACAATGTTACATTGCTTCTCTGACATCGGGGAAGGATGAACAGCAGAGCAGAGCTAATAACGCAGAAGTAAATTTCATTACACACAAGAACGAGAGGCCGTGTGAAGACCCCATCACCAGGGACAGGAAGGGCTTCATGTGCAGCCTGGGAGACACTAACTACTGACTGATCGCTGTGCCTGTGTGATTTCCCACCCCTGGCCCTCTTCCCTTTTCTCTACAACTCTGTGTGTGTACATGTGTATGTCTGCATGTGTTTATGTGTGTGTGAGCATGTATGTATGTGTATGGACACACTTATATACCTATTGTGTATACACATGTCTGTACATGTATATATAAGTGTATGTGTATATGTGTGTTTATTATGTCTATATATGCACACTTATGTGTGTCTATGTCTGGATGTGTTTGTGTAAAACTGTATATGTACATGTGCGTACATATGTATGTTCATATTATCTATGTATATGTGTATTGGGTAACTAAGTAATATGTATATATTGTGTGTTAATGAGTGTATAGATGCATTTATGTGTAATGCTTATGTGCATATGTGTGCACTTGTATATGTATGTGTGCATGTGTATGCATGTGCAAATATATTTTGTATGAATGTATCTATTTCTATACATGTCTGTGTATACATATATGTTGTACCCATGTGTACATATGTATACACATATATGTGAATGGTTTATACACTTCATTCTAAATATATAGAAATGTTGACTTGTGGGCTAGAGAGATGGCTCAGAGGCTAAGAGCACTGACTGCTCTTCCCGAGGTCCTGAGTTCAATTCCCAGCAACCACATGGGGGCTCACAACCATCTGTAATGGGATCCGATGCCCTCTTCTGGTGTGTCTGGGAGAGCGACTGTATACTCACATACATTAAATAATAAATAATAAATAAATAAATAAATAAATAAATAAATATTAAAGATATTAAGCCTGTAGCCAGGTCTGTGAGCATGCAAAATAATAAATTGACTTATTCCCAAATTACTTATATTTTTAGATTATAATATAATCCTGGAAGAGCACAAATGAAAGCACTCTACATTTACTGAGACCCTGGATCTGTGGTTGGTTTCAAGTTGCACTTTTTTTTTCGGAGCTGGGAACCGAACCTAGGGCCTTGTGCTTGCTAGGCAAGCACTATACCACTGAGCTAAATCCCCAACCCCTTGCATTTTTTTTTAAATTCGGATACTTGTCAATCTTCCAGGAGTTTGGTTCAGTTTCACCAGGCACACACTGCAAGGCGAGAAGTGTTACCCAAAGTCACACTTCTCTGGACCCTCAGTCCCATGAGGCCCTGCTTGTACTCTGCAGTGCTTCTGAACACCGTCTGGGGTTGTTATTATTATTGAGATGAAATTCATCCGAAACTGACCATTTCAAAGAACGTAGTCACGTCAGTATATTCAGTGTAAGCCACCATGACCACTTAGGTGCAAACATTTCTCTGAGTACGAAATGAAACCCCATAGGCGTTAAGCGGTGCCTCCCATTCATTCTCCTTGCCCCAGCCCTAAGCATCGATCATGTCTTTCCAATTTACCTTCTCTGGCATTTCACACAAATGGAATCACACGCTGTGTGGCTTTCTTTCACCAGCCCGTCTTGGAGTTGAGGCACATCATGGTATTTATTACCACTGCTCTCCTTTAGAGCTAATACTGCCCCAGGGAACACGTACACCACAATCTCTTCTCCCATCTACCTTCCGAATGCTTGGGTCACTTCCTGTCACTTCCTGTCATGTACTCCATACAACTACACCGCATTTTACTTTCCCATCTTCTTTTTTGGAGGGAGGGGGAAACAGGCTTTCTCTGCGTAGCTCTGGCTGTCTGGCTGGCCTTGAACCCAGAGATCCACCTGTCTCTGCCTCCCAAGTGCTGGGATTAAAGTCCTGTGCCACCACCATCCGGCTTCCCATCTGCCTCTTGATGAATCCTCCAGTCACTTTCCCCTCAGCTACTGTTACGAGCACTACTGTGACTCCATATGATGCTTTGGGTTTGTCCTATGTCCTTTTGTCTTGCCGTCTTTAAAAAATCAGCAGAGCATAACTAAAATTTTAAGTTTTACTTTTAAGTTTCAATATTTAAAAATACAAGCTAACAACAAATAAAAGAGGGAAATGGTTCGACGTATAACAAATATTCAAATTTATAAAATCCAAAAGCTGTTTTATTGATGCTTTTGTGTTACCCCAACTTTGAATCAGTCTAGATATAGAAACAATTAGCAATTAAAAAGAAAGAGTTTTATTCAAAGGGCTAGACACTGGGAGTTTGACCATGCTCCATTGAATATATGGGCAACACAAATTGAACTTGGTCTTCTTCTTCTTCTTCTTCTTCTTCTTCTTCTTCTTCTTCTTCTTCTTCTTCTTCTTCTTCTTCTTCTTCTTCTTCTTCTTCTTCTCCTTCTCCTTCTCCTTCTCCTTCTCCTTCTCCTTCTCCTTCTCCTTCTCCTTCTTCTTCTTCTTTTTCTGCTGCTGCTGCTGTTCCTCCTCCCCCTCCTCCTCCTCCTTCTTTGAGGGTAGGGTGTCAGGGAAGGAACAAGAGTGGGGAGACTTGGGAAGATTGGGAGGTAGGTATGATCAGGGAGCATTATATGAAATCCCCAAATATCGTGTTGGAAAAAGAAAGAAAGAAGGAAAGAAGGAAAGGAAGGAAGGAAGAAAGGAAGAAGGAAAAACTTAGCCCTGCAAATACATTCTACACAGAGTAAAGTCTTTTTTAAAAGAAGTATTGTCGTCTTCTTTCTCTAGTTTAAAATGCTAAGCTCCCAACTCTCTTGCTCCTACAGTAAAAATAAATGAATAAATAACTAAATAAATAATAAATAAATAGTAAATAATAAATAAATAAATAAATGCATGAATAGTAAATAATGATAAAGTAAATAAATAATAAATAAAAATAAATAAATGATAAATAAGTAAATAAATAATAAATAAATAAATGGACTACAGTGGCCACAAGGAGCTTGAGTATTAAAATATTAAAAATTCACATCTGACAGATAAGAAAAAATGATTTAATATTAAGAAAAGCAGAAGTAACCTGGACTCCCCGACGTATGGGGAGGCCCCAGCTTGGAATGGCAGAGCGTACAAGGGACATTACAAAGCTCAAGAGGAAGGCAAAGGGGAAATAGAAAGAGAGCTGCCTAACAGAAAAGCTGGAGGCCACGGCAGAGCCGTCCCGGACTGCTTAGCTCATTCACGGAGCAAGGGGTCGGGGGACCTAGAAACAGGAACCGAGTGAAGGAAATACAGTGCTCCATTCTTGTCACTAATTACCTAAACAAATGAAACAAGTGCATAGGTCTCATGTGAAAAGCACAGTTTTGGACTGTGCTCACTTGGGGATTTGCATTTTGTAGTAGACCAGATGATCACACGTGTTTCTGACATCTGTTCTACTTTGCTGTCTGCTGTTGTGATCGATCAGTTTGGGGAGGAGAGGGTCTATTTCATCTTATAGGTTACAGGTTCATTATGGAGGGAAGTCAAAGAAGGAATTATGACAGGAGTGTAAAGCAGAAACTACAGAGAAACTCTGCTCACCTACTTGCTCCCATGGCTTACTCAGCTACCTTTCTTACATAGCCCAGGACCATGTGCCTAGGAATGGCGCCGCCCACAGTAGGCTGGTCTTCTTCCATCAGTCATCAATCAAGAGAATGCCCCATAGACCCGTCCACAGGTCAATCTGATGGGAAGTGATGCCTCAATTGAGGCTCTGTCTTCCCAGCTGTGTCAACTTGACAAGCAATGCTTACTCTGACAGTATCTGAGATAGAAAGTCCCAGTGATCTCAAAGCAAGGTGCTTGGCCCAGCAAGGGAAACACGCAGCCTTTGTGGGCCCTGCAGCCTTTGTGGGCCCTCATTTCCCCATCAATACATTTCTTTCTACTTCTTGAACTAAAGACTCCACAGGATATTTGGGAAATCTCATAGCTGTAGACCACATGTGTTAATAAGGAAGACACTTGAGGCACAGTTATTTTTAATATCAAATTAATTCTATTCTGTATCCTACACTCCTGTCTTTAAAAATATCTAACCTAGTTTGAAAATATACAGAGCTGATTTTAAGGAGGCAGGCGAGAACGACATCACAATCAGAAAGATTGTAAATTTTGGAGAAAACAAAGATGTATTCCACACGTGCCTGAGGGGCTGGATCCCAGAAGCATCTCTCCAGTGCTTTTAGGATTATAGGGTAAATGGGAGGTGTGGCAGGATTAGGCATCTCCTCTTAATTATTCTTATAAAGGGGGGCGTTGATTGAGGGACACTAGACTCAGGGACCTCCCCTTTCTCTGTTTTCTTTTGTTACTCAAGTCATGGTCTTTAGCCTTCAAGAGCAGCTGACCCACATCCTGGACCCCAAGCCACAGAAGTCATCCTCTGTCCCCCAGTCAGAAACCAAGTCCCAGTGGTCATCCAGCAGGCTCACCTCAGATTGTGCTCCCAAGACTCATGGAATCCACATGCACTACTCAAAACCTAGGTCAGCCTAGGACCATGAGGGTGGGAGCCAGAGAGCCAGGGAGTCCCTCTGGGGGACTAAAATGCCTCCTGCCTTCTGGGCACAGTTGTCAGGAGCCCCAAGAATCTGTCCTCCTACCTCAATTCTCCTGGCAAATGTTTTCCTTCTTTTCCCACACACCCTTCTCTGGCCTTCACCTTGTCAGTTTTAGAACATCTATCCTGAAGCCCTCACTTCCTCCACTGAGCCAACATCTATCCTAATGGGGTAGAAGCTCCATTTACACATAGAAAACTGATCACGTTTCGATAGTAAGTAGGTGAATATGAGCAAGCCAGCACGCTCTGTCTCTGTCTCTGTCTCTGTCTCTGTCTCTCTCTCTCTCTCTCTGTGTGTCTGTCTCTCTCTGTGTGTTTCTCTCTGTCTCTCTGTCTCTTTCTGTGTGTCTCTCTGTCTCTGTCTCTCAGTCTCTCTTTCTTTCTTTCTCTCTCCTCTCTCTCTCTCTCTCTCTCTCTGTCTCTCACACACACACACACACACACACCACACACACACACACACACACACACACACACACACACACACACACACACACCTGCCACCAATCCTGGAAGACAGAACAGATCACAAGAGAGGGGCAGAGGATGGCAGCAGGCACAGGTAGCTGTCGGTTCTTGAGAAAGTGTCTTCACCCTTCTCCAGGCACACCAGGCCCTCTGAACCCGAGCAGAGGAGAACTCAACAAGAGGGACTGACTGTTGCGAACAGTCTGAATTGCACACAGGAGTGTGGCTGTTTCCCCCGACAGGATGATTTCCTTCCATTAGATATGTATCCAATTGTGGGATTACTGTGGTATTTTGTAGCTTAATAGCCTCTTATTCTGTAAGTCCAACTGACTAACTTAGCATAAAATCATGAGCCTGTTCACCAGAAGAGTCACACGTAAGCTGCTGCCTGCTCCAAACTGCCTGTGAATTCTGGGACATGGTCTCCCTTGGGAAGCAACACTAGGGAGGTGAGGCAGACAGATCTGGAGAGGGCCAACATGTGACCTTAGTCAAGCAATTCGTGTCTCTGGGCCTTTATTCCTCATTCGTGGGCTGTGGGAATTGAGACATCTTCATGGAGTTCCTGCAAAGGTACAGAAAACAATTCACACTGGACTCTGTGCAGAAGGACTCTGTGCACACGCCTGTAGTGTTTCCGTTGTAACAGCCTAACCCAATCACACAGAACACATCCCATAAATGTGTGCTGTGAAGGTTTACGTCCTGTGCCAGCTGGGCTAGTCTATAACACCGAGACATAGCTATGCTGCTGTGTCTGAATGTGTGACTGACATTGGTCAGCTCTAACCAACCAGACTTGATGTGACTCAAATGTCCACTCCCATGATTCAAGAGGGCTTCATCAATTTGGAAGGATTCTGCACCAAGAGAGCAGTGAATTAAAGCCTCATTGAGTTTCAAATCCAAGTCACCCAAAATTAAACTTTATGTACACTCTGGAGAATTAAATAGTAGAAAATACCAGCTCTGTAGACATAACAGCATCCAATGGGATCCCACAAGCCCAGCTAAAACTTAGTTAAAGTGTAGCACACTCTAGGGCAGGAACCTACCAAAGAGACACGGGTTAAAACCTTATTCATGGGCATACTGTCAAAATGCCGCACATCAAAATAAATAGGCCTTTATGGTCTGCAGAAACTATTTTAGAAGCTTGATTATTATTTCAACAACCAAACAACGCAGATAAAAGCCCTGGCACCAACCTACAATGTACCTAGAAAGTTGAACTATATGACTCTTAGAATTTTGTTTTAATTACGAATATGTGTTTTGCTTGTATGGATGTATGTGCACCACATGTGTGCAAGTGCTCCTAGAGGCCAGCAGAGGGCATCAGATTCACTGGGACTACAGTTACAGATGCTTGTGAGCTGCCACGGGGGTGCTGGGAATTGAACCAGGGTCCTCTGCAAGAACAGCCAATGCTCTTAAGCACTGAGCCTTCCCTCCAGCCAGAGCTCTGGTGTTTTGTTATTTGTTGTTTGTTTTAGTTTTGTTGTTTGTTTGTTTTTAATCAAAGAAGCTTTGTAGAGGTGATGAGAGATTTTTTTTTCAAATACCGAAAAGCCGACTTCAAGCTCTCCTGCGAGAGGTTGATTCCGAATGTGAAACCGTGTGGAATGTCTCTGAATTTTGTTTCCTTGCTTTCCAATGCTAAGAAACCAGAGAGTTAGACAATGAAATGGCTGTCAGCCGCCACACTAACCATGATGGGGTTTATGTGATTAAAACGTGAAGGGGAATTTACCTAATTAAAATTAAGTGCAAGCTGTCTCATTAGATTAACTTTTTCCTCCACACTCTCGGGTCCCGTAACTAAACGCCCCGGTGCCAGCTCCTGCACACAACTGTCATCTTAATGAAAATAGACTTCAATAAACCCAGCAAATTTCCGTCCACAGCAATTGTTAATCCGTGTCAATCTCATTTCGAGACCAGAAAAACCATTATGAACTTGTCGGCTCTCTGATTTCCCTAAATGATTATAATTGATTTTTTTTTTAAATTACTCATTTGCTATCAACACCATCTTCTCTTCATAACAAAGTAAAACAGAACTAACTACTGAAAACTCACGCTGCCTATAAGCTCGGACCTCTCGGAAACGTATTTGATGGGGAGTTGCAGAAGCTGACCGCTAGTTTGCCTAATGTTTTGAAGCGCAGAATGCGGAGAAAGCTGGGAATTGCGGTCCTGAGTTGGGAAGAGGAAGGGGAAGGATGGAGGTGGACTTCCAATTCAAACAGGAAATGAGGTAGCCTGAGAAGCAAATCCTTATTATCTTTAGAATAGTCATAGAGTATCCAAGATGGAGATACTCATGGGAAGTGTGATGTTTAATGGTTATCTGAATCTTCACAGACATAACTACCTTTTCTTTGTGTAGCATTTGTTTGTGTGGTGCTTTTCCTTGTCATGATCTTCAAGTGGTAAAATCATAAGAGCTGGGGAGGTGAGGGGCGGTCAGGTCATTGGGGTGCTGCCCTCCAAAGGGACTTACTCAGCGCTATTGGGAGACCAGTTAGTTCCTGGCAGAAGATTGTTATTAAAAAAAAAAAAAAAAAAAAAAAAAGATGGACTGGCCACTCCCATTCCCCAGCTTTGCTTGGCATCCCATCATGATGTCATCTATCATGGGACACAGCCAAGGGGCTTGCAAGATAGCTGAGGAGATGGTGCCATGTTCTTGGGCCTCCAACTATGAACTAGGAGGACCTCTCTTTAGCAATGGAACTACCATTGGACTACCATTACTCTTCAGTCAGGGGATAAACCTGTCCTTGTGAATCGGTATCACCACAGGAGACCCTAATTGATACAGTGTGTTCACAAAAGGCAAGATGTTACTTTAAGTGCGGTTCAAATGATCTTCCATCTAGCCCTTACTGTTTCTGCTAAGTCCACTGTGTTTTCTAGGTTGGGTACCAGTGAACAAATTCACTCAAGGCCAAAACGATACAATCAGGACCCCCATACACCTCATAGCCATCTGGTCCTTAACAACAAAGGAGCATTTTTCGCCATGTCTCCAATGTAGGAAGAACACAGTGAAACCCAGGGCTCACTCAGCTGAACTGAGATTTCCATGACATGGTATTTATTGTTTAGTATATGTTCTGACTGCTTGTAAGGTAGTTTATGGTCACCATTTTTGTATTAGTAATGATCAAATGTTAGCTTAAGATATTTAAACTCGGCACATGTTCACATATGAATACTAGCATCAAGCTCAAGGAAAATGCTGGATAGTTTTCTATAAATTAGAAAACACGAGAATTTAAGCAGGAATTCATCACTATTCCATCCTCATACACAGTCAGGGCGAAAACCGCTCAGATGCTCTTCTTTGGGGGCCTCAGACAACCAACAGCAGCTTCTTGTGTTATGACAAGAAATTCTTTGTCTTAGGGTCTTATTGCTGTGAACAGGCACCATGACCAAGGCAACTCTTATAAAAAACAACATTTAACTGGGGCTGGCTTACAGGTTCAGAGGTTCAGTCCATTATTATCAAGGAGGGAGCATGGCAGCATCCAGGCAGGCATGGTGCAGGAGGAGCTGAGTTCTAAATCTTCATCCGAAGGAAGCCAGGAACAGACTGGGCATCCTCAGGCAGCTAGGAGGAGGTCTCCAAGCCCACCCACCACAGTGACACACTTCCTCCAACAGGGCCACACCTTCTAATAGTGCCACTCCCTAGGCCAAGCATATGCAAACCATCACACTCTTCAATGCAGGGGAAAACACAAATGGAACTGATCTGGACTTTCTTGGGGTGACGCAAACCATCCTACAAACACAAGGCCCACAACCTTCCACTTATCTCACCATCCTATCACTAGAAGAGAGTGCCAAGACTGAGAGAGGAGTGAAATCATTTCTCAACCATTCAAACGATAACAAAAGCGTTCTTAATAACAGGATGTGCCAAGCTTGACAAGACAGATCTGAAGTTGGCTTATCTTCCCGAACAGAAGGCAGTGGGCATGTCCTTTCTTATAGAGAAACTGCCCTCCACCGTAGTTCTCATCTGCTCCTGGACAAACACGCACTGATCTTAAGGATTCCTGTGCCAGCTCCCAGCATAGAGATATTATCTCTAGATAGGCAAAACGGTTTCCTGATGGAGGGACACCGCACACACAAACTACAAAGCCAGAACCCTCCCCACCAACCAGGACCAACACTGATCAGAAACAACGGAGCCAGAGGAGAGGGACAGCCTTTCAGCCAATCGCCCCACAGCTCGGGGAGGGGCTTCAATACATTTGATTGACAGGCATTTTGCCCTTGGCCAGGCAGAGCAGGTGCATATACCCATACACAAGAGGGGGGATCTATACCCGTGCCTTGTCGTGTATGAAATCTTTTCGATGAACAAAAAAGGTAAGTATGGATCTAGAAGGGAAAACAAAATGTTAAGTGTCTGGACTAGATGGTACAGGCTTGCTTTTCCCGGAATATTTTATAAAGAGAAATCTGCAATGGTCGAGTCCCCTAGAACTGGATTCCTTAGCAAGGGAAAGCAGCCGTGGCCAGCATTTCCTGAGAGTCAAACCAGCAACGGTGGTTCCTTAGCTCATCCATCACCCCAGAACCAAAAGTAAACTTCACTAACAGCATCGTTCTACTTTCGGAGCTCGGCTCATCCGTATCCTCCACAAAGGTTTGAGTGACTTTATCCACAGAGTGCATACTAAACTAGCGTAGAACCTTTAACGTGTGGGACCTGAGGCAAGGTCCTTAGGTCTCTGTCAAGTCGATCTCCTGTGGCTCAAGTGGATTCTTCCAAGAAAGTGGTAATAAAACAGAGTCCTGCCCTACCAATCTCTCTTTCCTGCATTAAGCTGCTACCCGTTTGCTCCTGAGAAGTCTCTCGCTATCACTATGCACCAACAAGCAATACAGGCAGGGCGGCCCCTCCCACGAGTGTACAAAGCTTTGGACGTGGAGCCTCTGTGACTGTGAGCCTCTGCCCTTATAAGCAGCCCCGGGGGCCAGATCCCATCTCAGTGACTGAAAACTAGCGGGGCACAGGTGGCCAGAGGAAGCGCTCTGCTCCCAGCTGGGAACACGGGAACACTGTCCGCTGAGAAGCAGGGTGCGAAGGACAGTGGGAGAGGGGGCTCAAAAGCAGAGTCTGCCACAAAATCCCTTTATCGCTAATGTCGTAAGACACTCTCCCGGAACAACAGGCACCGCGGAGCTTTCCGGCTCATTGCACAATCAGGAAATATTCTAGAAAGTGCTCCACAGAGCACTCCCAGAGCCTCCCCTGGCAACACATGAGGCCGTATCCCACACCCAGTATAGGACTTTTGCCTAGTAACTCGCAGCTTCTAGACGCAGTGCCCGCTAGGCATGCAAGCTACCCCCTTATAATTTCTCATTAGATGTGCTGTTAACATTTTTAATTGTTGAACAGAATAGTAGGTTTCCAGGGTGGGCGGTTAGCCCAAAAGGAAGCATCCTGGGAAATAGATTATCTGGAAATTTTTAGTAATTCTCCAATAGGAAACACACATTTCATTTTGTATTGGGAGCTGCAGATGTCGCAATTATCTCTGACCTACCAGGCTTCTCAACAAAACGCCCATCTATTCTGATACAATACATAACTGCCCACTGGAGTCCCCCGAATGGTTTCTGTGATAGCCAGTAAAAATTGAAGCCCTCCTTGCCTACCTCAGCCCTCCCTTACCCTCCTCAGCCCTCTCCTGCCCATCTCAGCCCTCCTCAGTCCACCTCAGTCCCTCACTCTTCAGCCCTCCCCTGCCCTCCTCAGTCTACCTCAGCCCCCTCCCTCCTCAGCCCTCCCCTCCCCTCCTCAGCCCTCCCCTGCCCTCCTCAGCCCTCCTCAGCCCCCTCCCTCCTCAGCCCTCTCCTGCCCACCTCAGCCCTCCCCTGCCCTCCTCAGTCTACCTCAGTCCCCCATCCCTTCTCAGCCCTCCCGTACCCACTTCAGCCCTCTTCCTACCTCAACCCTCCCCTGCCCTCTTCAGCCCTCCCCTGCACACCTCAGTCCACCTCAGTCCTCCTCTGCAAACCTCAACCCTCCCTCCCTACCTCAGTCTAGCTCCTTGTCTGACTTATAAGCAGTCAATGACCCTGATAATCAATCAAGTCCTGCACAGACACACTGCTGATTAAACATTAACCACGTTTCCTTTATCTTTTCTCTTTTCATATCTTTTTGTCCTAGATCTCAAATAGATTAAAATTAATTGAGGGCAGAGAAAAACGACCCCCTACGGCACCGTCTACTAATCCTCCCTCCATGGGAGTGCTCTGTGTCTGCGTGGCTCTGAGAGAAGCCATTAGCTGTTGGGCTCACGAGCCTATGAAATATGGCTGCCAATCAGAGGGCCTGGATTGTTTGTATTTATTATTTCTTCAACTTTTCATTAACTTTCGGTAACTGCGCCACCTTCATGGTATCAGCACACTATGTCATACGCACACAGTGTTTGCTGGACAAACTCAAAACCATCACATCGCCCCTCCCCCATGTCATTACCTCTTATTTAACACCTTCAGGCACCTCTCTTCTTGACTCAAGAAACATTGGTAGGTTATTGTGACCACAGTCACTCACTGTACTGCAGAACATCAGAGTTCACCCCTGTCTGACTGGTTTGGGACCCCATCATCCAACGTCCTGGTGACCTTCTTATCCCCAACGCTTCCCGGCTTCTGATAGTCACTATTCTCCATTCAGATCAATTTGCAATCGATTTCTACAGATGAAAAAGAGCAGGCATGCGTCTGGTCTGTTCCACTTAACAGAATGCCTACTTTGCCGTAAATGACAAGACTCTGCTGCTCTCTATGGCTGAATACTAGTCCATTTTATTCAGACACTACATTTCCTTAATCCAGTCGTCCAGGGATCAGTACCTAGGTTGAATCCTTATCTCCGTTTTGATTGGGCTATCTCACATTTGAGCATTGTGGTAGCTTGAATGTAATTGGCCCCTGTAGGCCCATAGGGAGTGGCACTATTAGTGGGTGTGGCCTTGTTGGAGTGGGTGTGGCCTTGTTGGAGTGGGTGTGGCCTTGGAGTGGGTGTGGTCTTGCTGGAGGAAGTGTTGCTGTGGGGGCGGAGCTTGGGGGGGTCTCATATGCTTAACTTATGCCCAGTGTGATGCACAGTTTACCTGCTGTTGCCTGAAGATCAAGGTGTTATCTCTCCAGCACCATGTCTGCCTGGATGCTGCCATGCTTCCCACCATGATGAAAATGGGCTAACCCTCTGAACTGTAATCCAGCCCCAATGAAGATTGTCTTATATAAGAGTTGCCTTGGTCATGGTGTCTCTTCATAGCAATAAAAACGCTAAGACAAGAATATGGCCAAGGAAAAGAAATCAACCTACCAAAGAGCTACTGCATCCAATGCAATTCACTTTTAGATCTCTGCCCATGACTACCAGCATGGAGAGCAGAGGTTCCCTGACTTTCCATGGCCGCCATAGGCACAGAAAAATGGACAGCGTGAGACTTTTGACTCGATGTCTCATGAACGGAGCTCTCACAATCGCGGGTCCTCAGGAAGTGAAACAAATCCTCAGGGCACAAGTTTTTCAACAGTTATAAAGTAAACTCCCCCACTGTTTCCAGTAGATTCACATGATTTATGAGGATTATTTAATATAAAAGAATGAATGTAATTCTCCTAACAGGCTAAATTAGCATTGAGAGTCATTTGGTTCCAAATTTAAAATACCTATCTAATTTTTTTTGTATTATAAAAGTCTTTAAAACATTTTCCTATATCCTATGATCCCAACAGAAGCATAGCTCATTATCACACAAAGTAGAAACAACTCCAATAAAAGGAAAATAAAAAATAGTGCCACTGCAAAAACAATACAATCGAAGGCTTATTTTGCTGTGTCCTCTGGGAAGGCTCCCATCCCCAGGGCCCAGAAAACTGATGTAAGCAAGTCTCCTGTGGCCAGATCTGGGAGGCAGGAAGACGCAGCTGGGATGGGGACCACCTCGGAGGAATCAGAGCTTCCTTCGTCCCTTGCTCTTCTGACTACAGCTTGGTACCCCTGAGGGTCCATCTTAGCACTGCGCAGAGATGATCTCTGGAACACCAACCCTGCAGGCTGGCTTCAGGCTCTAAAAAACTCCCTAACAGCTCTTGACCTTATTTCCCCTCTGCTTTTTTCTGTTTTATCTTGATTTTCTTCATTGTTTCGGGAATAGGGCCTCCAACTTTGACCCTAATCACAAATTAACCAAGTCATTAAGCTCAACGGTAAATCTGCTTTTTAATTTTAAAATTAAGCTCCATAGATTTAAAATTTTACTATAGGATATAGTTTCTCAGAGCTTAAGGGATTGTGAATTTTTATAAAAGAAATGACAAACCTTCAAAGATAGGTTTGTCTTCTCTGCTTTGGACGTAATGTATACCTGTATCCGAATACCACAGGATACAGCTAGAGAGGTGGCTCAGAGATTAAGAATAGTTGGTACTCTCCCAGAGGACCCAGGTTCGATTCCCATCACCCACATGATGGCTCCCAAGTGTCTATAACTCCATCCTAAGGTGACAGAACACCCTTCTGGCCTCCACATCACATGTGAATTTTTTATGCATGAGCTGTTTTATTAATTTAAAGTTTTCAAAGCATTAGGCCAGCCACATATCAAAAAGGCTTGGAGCCTCCACACTCACAGCTTATAGTGTCCTGGGCTCCAACGATTCTGATCTTAAGCCAAGCATACCCTCCCTTTAATACAATTTATGACACAAATGGGTCCCAGTTCAGGGGTTTTTTAAATTTGTTTGCTTGTTTACTTCAGTCTGTCTCTATCAGTTATACAGAAAAAAAAATCTATTGCGGACACGTTCCACTGAAGGGAAAATGAAGCAATTCTGTATGGCCAACATACAACATGGTTGCATCTACTGTAGTTAGGCAAGCTTTACTCATGGAAGACAGTACTCGTTCAATTTGGTTGAGAGAACAATAGGAACAAAAAGAAACCCACAGACTACGCAGTAGCTGTGGCTTTAAGGACCACTTGGGTAGTACCTCTACCCTCCGGCATTTTGTCTCTGATGTTTTAGGAAACATCAGAGTCCTGAACCTCATGGAACAACTCCATTCCTGTATCTCAGAAAGAATTCAGGAGGGTTTTCGTATCAACCTCTCAGAGCAAGGCTGACATAAACACACACAAAGAACTCCTAATACCACCCACAAGCTCTAAGACAAGTCCGTCCACAGATCAGACTAGTCAGCCAACAGCAAGTAAGAGCGCCGGCTGCTTTCCCAGAGGACCCAGGTTCGATTCCCAGCAACTCCATGACAGTTCACAATGATCTATAGCTCCAGTCCAAGGGAATACAACGCCCTCATTAGGTCTCCGTTGACACTACATGCACATGTGGCAGACACAAACTGCAGTAAAGAGAAGTGTACTTTATTAAGATCAATGTCTTTGCAGCCAAGGACACTATAGGTTGTGAGTATGGAAGCTCAGATTCATTTGAATATGTAATTTAACACTTTGAACTTTTAACATTAGCAGATAATTCATAAAAGTTTTCATATTTGTGAAATACTTTGTGACATGGGATTTTATTTTATTTTATTTCCGTTTTTGACCCTCAAGAAATGATGTCATCCTTTTGTTTCCTTGGTTACTACCTATGTCATTTTTTAATACATTATTCAACTGGGGACAGAAATAATTTTTTTTTTTTTGGAGCTGGGGACCGAACCCAGGGCCTTGCGCTTGCTAGGCAAGCGCTCTACCACTGAGCTAAATCCCCAACCCCAGGTCTTTCTTATCATACACCATGTAACCTGGTTCACTACAAAGCAGCATCTCAAAATGGCTGTTCTGTCCTCTTTGGACTCCTGACTGATCCATCAGCAACATTCCAAAGCTCTAGATTACCTGACAAAGAGTCCAGACCTCTAAAACTGACATTCGAGACCCTCCTTAACCTCTGAGGCTATCCCGTGCTGCTCCTCTAGAACCCCATGAAACTCATTTCTTTTCGTACCTGATTTCTACAGATTAAAATCCAGTGGGGCAGGCAAAGCCTTCTTTGAGTTTCCCTGGATGGGAGTCAGACTGGCCTGTAGGCAGAGTCTGTGGGGTATTTTCTTCATCACTAATGTGGAAGGGCCCAGCCCACTGTGGGCAGCACCAGACTGTGTAAGGGAACAGTTTGAACAAGCCACGGGGAGTAAACCAGCAAGGGGCCCTGTTCTGAGGCCTCCACTTGAGTTCCTGTCTCCAGGCTTCTGCTTTGAGTTTCTTCCAGTAGTGACGGGCTATCACATGGAGATGTATGGCAAATAAATCCTTTCCTCCCTAAGTTGCTTTCTGGTCATGATGTTTCTTATGACAGTAGAAAAGCTCGCTAGGACTCCATCGGTCCTGAAAACTCCTCTAGGTGCCAGTGGGTTTTCCCTACGCTTGATCCTTGTCTGCCTCTTATAGTCTATACATGAGACTATAAGACAATGAGACACGCTCACACTTGCACTATGTCCTGTAGGTCATAGATAGTCGAAGAGGATCGTGAGGAGGCGAAGGGGAGGGGAAGAGGAGGTCAGGCTTTTCTCATTTGCTCCTTGTTCTTGCTTTGATTTCAGAAGAACTCATCCCCTGTTATCTTTCTAGCCTCTCACTCAGAGACTTACTATATACAATTCATTGTCATTCATGTGATTTTTTAATGCCTCCCACCTCCATATGCTCTATGCCTGGGTAGCAATTGCTTTACCAGGGAGACTACCACATGGTGTAAAACATGAGAGGTTCACCCGCCTTCCAGTTCCCTCTGAGAGGGGCAGCCACAAGGGTTCTTCCCATGACATCTTCAACAGTTTGGGTTCTGACTGAGAATACTGACTGTTGACTTTCCCCCTGCAGGTGTGAGTTAGGAAACACAGAGGCCGCGTGCAGAGTCCAGGGGTACCAGGAGTCTGTCCGTGCAAATCAGCCAAATGTTCCCCATGTGTCCCTCGATAGATCTCGTCTCCCCTGACTCCCTTCTCTAAGAAGCCTGGCAGGTTGTGGCCTATGCACAGAAGAAAAACTACCTGCGTCTGGGGACAGAAACAGAGGACTCTGCGAGATGTTGAAGGTTTTTATTCAATTATAGAAACAGCTGGGATGGCATTAGATGTGGTCCCTGTGGTACCAAAGCATGAAGCCATGGGAGCGAGCTCTGCAGCCCTGTGACCTGGGCCATTCTAATAGTCGCTACTGGCTACATAAAGTGGGATCCCCGGTAGCCAAGGTGACGCAGGCAAGTTCACACAGCTAAAGAAGCATGAGCCTCCCAGGAAAGAGCAGCCAGCTACGTCTCCCACTAACACAATAGAAACTAATTTTAAATGGCATGTGACTTTTTATTGTAATTATTAATTATTCCATTACTTCTAAAATATATAGCTAATAATAACATTTTATGACTCCTCACTAGTAAAAGGGGCTATTGTAACTGATTTGCCTTTTATCTTTTCATGTTTATTTCCCATAAGCTGCTACGAGAATGGAGCAGCTAGCATCCTCGCACCGGGCAAACAAAACACCCAGAGATGGACTCACAAATGAGGCACCATTTGCCTAAAATCTTGCCTCCTGATCTCTATATGACCTCTGGATAAGGCCTCCCGGAGATCCTGAAACTCGGGCCATTCTTTAATCATCAGAAGCGGAAATAAACTTCCAAAATGAAGGTTACTCCAGAGTCCACCCTGCTCCACCATCCGATACAAAGTTGCAACGTTCACAGGAAATTGGCTGTAAGGCAGGTGGAACAAACTCTAAGGACATTTCCCTGGGGACCCTACATCCTACACCACCACCATCACAACCACCACCACCGTGGTAGATTGGCCTGTCACCAGGCACTCCACCCAACAGCGAAACACACACAGGGGAGCACTCTCGGGGACCTTCAGGGCTCTGAATGATCTCTGAACGCCACTCTCTTGCTCAGTATTATTTTAACACTCAGTATTATAATAACACTCAGTATCATTTTAGAATCACAAAGTGAACTTGGCATTGTTCTGTGTCTTTCCAAATACTACACCAAGAGGAAATAGAGAAATACAAAACAAAACAAAACAAAACAAAACAAAACAAAACAAAACGTGCCCTTTCTTTTGAGATGCAAATCCCAGCAAGTAGCATCAAGCCCTGCTCTGTTTGAGTCAGGTCCGCAACGGCGGAGAAGGGTGCAGAAACCTTTGAAAACAGGCGCACCCATGCAGAGCCCACGTATCCCGCTGGGAGCACACCTCAGGTGCGAACCTCTACCGCTGAGGAATTATTTAACATGCAGGCAGCTTTACAAAATCCACGACAATTACTCTAACTGAGGTCAGTAGACATGAATGTGTGCCTGCAGGCCTGTCACCAGCCTGGACGGGACAGAACTAACCTGGGAAAATGGCTTAAGGGCTCCGGGTTGTAAACAACCCCGGGTCTTAATCTAACCACTTTGACAGGTCAGACTCATAAGCAGCTTGAGGGCCACCTTCGTGAGATCTGCCTTTTTTTCTGAAGACTGCTTCACACAGACCAGCGAGCATGTGAAGAGTCTCACACCCTGGAGAGCTGAGAACAAACAGACCGTAAGGCTGTCACCACCAGTGTCACATGAAATAAAGAAGAAGGTGAAGCTATGTTGGAGAACTGGCCCAGCAGTTAGGAGCACTTGTTGCTTTTGCAGGGGACCCAGGTTCAGTTTCCAGCGCCCACATGGTGGTCACAGCCATCTCCAAGTCCAGCTCCAGGGGATCTGCCACTCTCTTCTGGTTTCCAGGAGCACCAGGCACCCATGTGATCCACATACACACACACATGCAGGCAGAACACTCATGCGCATAATTTTGTATCTAAAAAATTTTACTATATCTACTTTTTGAAAGAATGTGTCATCAGCCCCTGGTCCTGGTCTTACTCCATGGTTTCTCAGCTCCTACATGGAAAATAAGGCAAATGGCAGTGGCCAGTGCTGAGAGCATCCTGGTGGGAGGAAGGAAGCCATGTTTATTTCCCAGAAACTCAGAAGTGCCCAGAGTGAGCCTGCGATGACATTCTTCTGTGCGTTACTATAAACCCCTGCCACTGTCCTGTGTCTGAAACCATGTCTGTTTCTTTTATACTTATTTTCCCCCTCTGAAAACTATAAAGTGATCTTAAAATAAATACATTAAAAATGGGACACACCCCCAGAGACAAGAAAATACACGAGTCTTCGATGTTTAATATTTTTTCTTCTAACGTGTTGTTTTGTTTTGTTTTGTTTTGGAATGGGGAGTATTAAATGCAGGGTTTCCATCTAAGCTGTGAGCACCAAAATGTAGGTGTTTATCATGGGTCTGGTGTGGGGAAAACCCTGCTAATTAAGGTCAAAGTCTAACATTGACCAGATAGACTTCTGGGGCTCTGTGAGATCAAGGAGCCCCTTCATTAGCAAGGCTTATCCTTCTCGGACCTTGTCTGGGGAATTCTAAACCCTAGCGCACGCCTCTACCTACAGAATGTCAACGAGTGTCAGTTGGATTACAGATCAACTTCCTTTCTCCTGATAAGAACCCATGTGGGATTCCTGAAATGCTTTCCCATGTTAATGAGGCATATTGGTACCCTAAGCCCTCAGTCAATGACCTTTGCCCACCCTGCATGTTCCTATCCTCCGTCCCCCCAAATTATATAAGCCTTGAGTTACCCCAAGTAAAGTTGATCCTAGTACCATAAGTAAGCACAGGGCTTCTGAACCCCACTATTGCCTCTGTCCCATTGCCTTCATGGACCCTATCAACCGATGATCCACAAGAGCAGGGGAAACCACAATCCGGTGCTTTTCTGAAGTGGGAATTTAAGGGCTCTTTGGAAATTCAGTTGGATGGTGTTTTGCTGGGGCAAACACACGAAGGAACGTTTCGCTGAAGCAGACACAGGAGAGAGGACGTTCTGCTGAAGCAAGCACGTGAAAGGTCAGTAATGAAAGATTGCTTGCTAATAACACGCATGCACTGGTCCACCTTCCATTGTGTGGTAGAGCTCCATTTGTCAGGACTCCGTAGAGAAACTCGCCAAAAAACTTCCGGTGGTGTACTGGAGTTTATTGCCACTTCTGAGGACTCGGGCTGACTGGATGCACGTGCTGAGGCAAGTTGAGGACACGTGATGTTTGGAGGGTATAAATAGGACCCCAAGGAGTGACAGACAGAGCTTGGCTTGCTGGTAGATGATGGATGGTGGATATGGTGCAATACTTGGAGGTCTCACAGCTGAGAACTCCTGGTGTCTCTCTAGGTCCCTCCTGCTAACCCCAGCCAAGGCCTGTCTCTGCTAAGTCATGTCAACACTGTTGCTAGCCCAACTCTGGTTCTTTTTTTTTTTTTTTTTCGGAGCTGGGGACCGAACCCAGGGCCTTGCGCTTCCTAGGCAAGTGCTCTACTACTGAGCTAAATCCCCAACCCCGCTAGCCCAACTCTGAACTGGACCGGCCGTGTATTCATGAGGTGTTTGCAAGTGGATTGAGCTGCTGCAGCCTGCTGACCTGTGAACTGAACTGCTGGTTTCCAGACAACACAGGCCGGAGTTGCTCCATAGAACCTTTCTGAACAGGTCCACTTCCCCCATACCCTTTCTTTTCCACTACCTCTGGTGGGTTGGTGGGTTACAAGGAAGGTTAAAGCATTTAAGAACCATCATTAAAAATAAGGTTTGAAGAAAAAATTGAAGTTAGACTTTTCCTTCTTAACTCACAAAACCCAAGACCTGAGAGCAAGCCTTACTGACCTGGCTTTGCCCAACTGCTGCTCTGTGTCATCAATACCGGGACCCACCCTGACTAGACTCACTGTGATCTTGATATGAGATATTTTCCTCTTACCCAGTTAGCTGCACAGAGCACGCAGGTCAGAAAGCAGGGACAGTCATCGAGAAGAGAAGGTTCCAGTGTTGCCTACAATTAATTGCCTGAGATCTTCAGAGTGGCTGTGAGTTGGACATGGTGGCCACACTTTCCTCTTGGACCCTATTGTTAACAAAAGCACGCTGACTAGAACAGCCAGACTGCAGATTGCTAAGATACAGTATCAGCCAAAGTTGGCTTGATCACTAAGCACCAGGGAGCGGGTTCTTACAGTAGCGAAACTTGTCTTCTCTTAGTATCAGAATATTCTAGGTGTATTTCCTCGCTCAATGTCGCAATCCATCCTTCCAGTGTTATCCTGCAAATATCCTCAATTTCTTCTTCCCTTACCTGGGGGAGCTGGATGTTCCACAAACGCCCACCTTCTTTGTTTCTTCTAGCTGACCAATGGGTGCTGGACCTGGAAGTCATGGCCAACAGGCCCTAATACATGTCTAGCCCCATTGTCAGTTGGGCGTTTGATACTAACAGGAAGTTTTTCTCTCTCATCGACGCACAGCTCTGCATAGCCAATAAAGTGCTCGATTTCATGAGAAACGCTCAAAAGCGTCTTAAGGATCACAGAGCAATACGGCAATCCAAGAGAGGCTCGCTTCTGTCAAATTTGCAGCGATGATATTTCAAGGACGTTTTCAGACAGGGCCCCCAGGTCAAGTTTCCAATGTCGAAACTGCCTAGCACTCAGGCAGGAGATAATAAAACAAGTCAGAAAAGTCTCCTGCAACCAAGGAAACACACGCTGTACAAAAGTGACCGTGGGAATCCCCACACCATCTCTACCCTGGACAGCTCCACCCCGGCTTCTCTTTCTGGTTCTACAATGTGAATTTCCTAGTCTGGATTAACCAAGAAATGTGAAAATCATTTTTTAACACTATGGGGGTGGGATGGGGCTGAAGAGATGGCTTAGTGGTTAAGGGCACTGCGTGCCCTAGAAGAGGAACCAGGTCGTCCCCAGCACCCACGTGGCAGTTCTCAGCCCTCTGTAAATCTGTAGCTCCAGTCCCAGGAGAGAGGACACCCCAGTTTGTCTCGTGTAGTCACTGCCCAGATGTACAGACAGGCAAACCACTTGCATACATAAAATAAAAACAAAGAAACCCTTGTAACCTAGTGGGGCAGTGGGCTCTTTCTTCTCTGCTGCTACACTGCCTGCGGCTGAACACTGGATGAAGAGACGAGATTTGTCGAGTTCACAGTCGGCAAGGTTGGAAGTCCAAGCAGCCTGGTGCTAGCTCTGGGAAAGCCACCCTCATTAGCTTATACCAAGGCAGAGGGCATTAGAGAAAGAGGGAGATCACACAGCGAGACAAGCAGCCAGCGAGGGTGCAGGGAATCCCCAACTTGTTCTGCATATAACTCACGCTTGCAGGGCAATCCCAAGACCAAGTGGAATTCCACGTCAACTGCGTTCGTCTCTTCAGAGAGGGGCAGCCCCAATTTTACCCCGACCACCTGTCATTTCTTTCCTTCCAGGCTCACTCACTCCACGCAGAGCCGCAGTGAGGATTAAGCCTCTAACTCTTGTTCTTTGACATAAACCACAGCCAGGTCAGAACAGATGGTAATTAACTTGTAACGGATCATGTCTCTGGGTTGGATACTTAATGGCATAGAACAAACCTTCATATTATTACATGGAGTGACCGTGTTAAGTCCTTTTCCTGCCTCCAAACGTGATCCACAGAAAAGCCCAACCTCACCTTAGTTTTCTTTCCTCTGTAGGCAGCAACACTAATACTCTATTTTTTATGCCAAAGCACTCAATGTTTGGTATTTCAAAACACCGGGTTAAAAGCCAACAAATTAAGCTCGATTCTCAAATACATTAATTCAAATTTCTCTGAGCCTTGGTACTCAAAGGGTCAGCCTCACTCTCCAGTGTGAGGGAGCACCCAAGACCTCGCTCTGCCCTAAGCAGGTCAGCAGCCTTAACTTCAAAGGAATGTGTTTGCACAGAGCAAAATGGAGAAACCTGCATCTCCCAGACCTGAGCTTCCTACAAGACAGATACAAGGTTAGAGACGCCTCCAGGGACTCTATCTGGCTGCCATATTTGTTTTTAAGCAAAGCGACCATAACACCAGCAATGGAAGAATTCGATTATAGTTCACGGCATAAGAAGATAAAAGACACACACACCTGGGCTGGGGAAACTTCCCAGCATCCTCTTGTGTGTTTTTGCCAACCCAAGCGCACCAGTACAGCAGTTGGAGGACTTACAATAACCCCACAGCACAGTTACCTCTTTAAACTGAACAAGTGTCAGCAAGTAACATGATTTTATGATTCTGACCACATGACATCACTGTCACGTGACATCCTCAGACTTCCCCAAGTTATAAATAATGGAACCAATTTGCTTTCTCGTTGATGCTAAAAATGGGCCTTGGGCTTGGAAAGGCGGAGAAAGCTTTCTATATGTACAGCTCTAAATTGTTTTAATTGTAACTTTTTAATAATCCCATCTGTTATATGATACCAACATGCTATTTAAACAAACGTTTTCATTGCACTTAAAGACAGAAACAAGCAATATTCAAATGTTTATCTCCCAGAAACAAAAGCAATTATAGAACCTGAGGGGCCAGACAGACGGCTCAGTTCCCTGCTCTTTTTCTAGGGGACCCAAGTTGATTCCCAGCACCCACATCAGATGGCTTACAGCTCCTATAACTTAGACTCTGAGGGATCCAATACCTCTGTCCCTTCAGGCACCTGCACTTATGTGTACACACACACACACACACACACACACACGCGCGCGCGCGCGCGCACTGAAAATTAGATAAATATATTATAAAAAGTAACATAAGTTAAACCGTTAAGTAAAAACTAACTTAATGAGCAATTACTGGCAACCAAGCATGCGTCACAAAGAGAACATTGTCATTGTCATCTACGCAGGACACGTTCCTTTCTGACAGTAGAACCCTTCCTCCATCTCAATATTCAACTGGCCTCAAGTTCATCCACTCAGAAAAGGCTGGGCCAGGGGTTGGGGATTTAGCTCAGTAGTAGAGCGCTTGCCTAGGAAGCGCAAAGCCCTGGGTTTGGCCCCCAGCTCCGGAAAAAAAAGAACAAAAAAAAAAAAAAAAGAAAGAAAGAAAAGGCTGGGCCTGCCCCTAGATCCACGGGGAGCTCATCTCCACCACCAGAGACAGGAAATGGGCCAAATCAGGCAAAAGATAACGATCCCAGATCACACTTCAGTGGACTCTTGGAAAAGACTTCTCTCAATAATCTTGTTAGATCTTAAGAAACTTTCCTCTTCCTCTGGAGGATTAAGTGGAGAGAAGCCGTAGGATCCTTGGACGACATGAGGAGGGTGGAGCCAGGATGGTCACATGGGCACGGAGCTGTAGTCACTAGATGACGTCATGCCAAACCCATATCTAAGGCACATCTAATATCTAACGGCAATCCTTGGGGCCTCATGGTCTCTCTGCATCAGAATTTACTGTGGGGAGAACACGGGCACGGCGGCAAACATTAACGACAAAGCATTTCATCCCCAACTGGAAACTGACTCCTATATTCAACAATTCTTAGAAGAAACTGCCCAGAAGATGGATGGCAGAGTCCGGGACTAAGTTACAAGAGCTAAAATATTCTTCACCCAGTCATATTTTAGCTATGCAGAAACATTTAAATATTAGCATCCCAGAAAAGGCAGCCACGGGAATGTTTCTGTCCAGCATTCCAACACATAATAATAATAATAATAATAATAATAATAATAATAATAATAATAATAATCTAATGATAAATAATCTAATAATGATGATATAAAATAGTAATTAATAATAGTAATAATAATTGCATATGTTATCAGGCAAAACACATCATGAGTAAAAATATTCTGCAACATTATGAGAAGCATAATAAAACCACTGGAATCACAGTGAATCCTTTCCTAAGGATAATTTCTTATTAATATATTTTTGCCTGATATATCTCAGTGGGAAAAAAAACAAATTTTGATTTAGATATGTAGCTTTATTTTACTCCAAAGTATTGAAATGTTTGTGAACCTTCTAGAGCAATCCCAACTAACCAGTTAAACAGCTTAGCTTAACGATTTTCTCCCGAGAAAGAGGCTAAACCCCTAACGCGCCAATCACACATCTTTATTTGTGAGGGGTTTTTTTCTTCTTCTAAAGTAATCCAGCCTGAATTAAATCTAAACAATAAATAAATAAATACTCAAGTCAGTGAACTGCTTGCCGCATAAGTGTGAGGGACCGAATTTGACTCTCAAAACCCAGGAGCAGAAGTCTCTAAGAAGCTACCTATTGTAGGGTTAATCGGGGTCCTGCATCTGCTTTGCCTCTGGGCTCGGTGCTGAGGGAAGGCAGGAGGCAAGATGGCGCTTGGGGGGGGTGTCTTAGGCCTGCAAGGAGGCCGGGGCTGTCGGGTTCTCAGGCTCTTTGAGATCCGATCCAGGCGCCGCTGGGATGTCTTGAAAGAGGTGAGAACAGAGTGGGGGCCTGAACGGCTGGATCTAGCCCCAGAGCCAAGGGGGAAAAAGGGGGAGCACTGGGTGGTCCCTCGAAGGGAGTCCTTGGCTTGACGGTGATGGGCTTGGTTTAGTGGCAGCTGCAGCTGTGAGCACAGGGAGGCCTTCCACAGGGCAGGCGAAGGCTTTCTCTGTGGCTCCCCACAGCTGATCCCGAAGAAAAGAGGCAGTCCATGGTCTTAAGACATGTACTGTCATGGCGGAAGGTGGATGAGTAGAACCATACCCAATTCTCAGAGTGGGCCTGAGATTAAATACCTTTTGCAAGGAGGAGTGTCTAGGAAGGAAAGTTCATTGGCTAAGCCTCCAGGCCTTCAGGTACCTCGTTATAATGGAGATCTGTCTTGAGCCTACCTTGGTCAGTCCTCTACCTGTGGAGGGGCTTAGGGGCTTGGGGCCTTGCCCTTAGGTGGCCCTGATGGCCACAAATCTATGGAGGGCTGAGGTTAGGGACGGTCCTGGTTTCCTGGGAGTCAGGTGAAATGCCTACCATCCCTTCAGAGTCATCGGGGTTTCAAACCTCTGCTCAACTGGGGACCAGGGTGCCTTTCACAGTCCAACAACCTATTCTCCCGTATGTGATCCAACACCCAAGCATGTATTGGAAGCACTAAGTGGACTCAATAGATTTATAACAAAACATAATGTTAATGTGATCATGTAAATACGCTTCGCCCAGGGAGTGGCACTATTAGGAGGTGTGGCCTTGTTGGAGTAGGTGTGGCCTTGTTGGAGTAGGTGTGGCCTTGTTGGAGGAAGTGCATCACTGTGGGTGTGGGCTCTGAAATCTTCCTCCTACCTGAGGATAGTCTGCTCCTGGCTTCCCTTGGACGAAGATGCAGAACACTCGGTTCCCCTGCACCATGCCTGCCTGTGTTTCCTGCTATGATAATAACGGACTGAACCTCTGAACCTTTAAGCCGGCTCCAAGCTCTTTATAAGAGTTGCCTTGGTCATGGCGTCTGTTCACAGCATTAAACCCAAACAAAGACAATGAGGATTAGAACCAAACAAATTAAATACATGGATAAAATTCTAAAACAAAAAAAAAAAAAAACCTGATCAATTGTCCTGTGAATTTTGACCAGTGATAGCTTTCTATAACAGTTTCTATCAGATTCTCAAATTTTCAATGAGAGCCAAGAGCTTTGAGAGCCAAGCTCGTACATGTGGATATAATAAAAAGCATCTAGAACCAAGTTAGAAATTATATTGGTTTAAGAAAATGGTATAACCAATTCTCCTCTACGAATCCATAACTGTGGGTCAGCAGACCTTGCCAGGAAACATGGTAAGATAGAGTGGGTCTGAGTCCCCGGGAACTTGGGGACTCACCTGAGACAGTAGGTGGCTCCCTTTTCCCTGCCAGATTCCAGGCCCGGAACATGTGCCACCCTCCCCACATAAGGAAACGTGACCTGTGGTCATGCAGGCCCAGACCAGAGTTCTCCATGCTAATGAGGTACCTAGTGACCCTGGAAGTTTAGCCAACGAGCTTCCATTCCCAGACATTCCTTCCCGAAATCACCTGGTCCACCCTGAGAAGTTGGTGTGCATCCATTTTCCACGATGAACAACCGATAGTCAGTTTGGAGCCAAGGACTGTCTCCTTCATCGAGAACCACTATGAGGAGCATGGGGAAGGCCTTCGCCTGCAGAGCCACTGCCTAAGTCTCCCATAGAAGGCTTCTCTGCGCTTCCAGACAAACCCCTTTGCCACTGAGTTAAGCGGGAGCTCCCAGCCCCTGCCCCAGACTAGGTGCTTTCAGCAGCCTTCGGAGTCCCCACAGCCCTGGCCTTGTCTCAAGCCTGTGGACCCCCAACTCTTCATCCCCGACTTCTCTGTGCAGTTCTCCAGCAGTGACTGGAGGCCTGGAAGTCGGGGAACTCCAACTTTAGCCTCCCCCATCTTAGACTTCCCAGCCCCAGAGCAACACCCTACTGCGGCAACACGGGGAGATGGATTCAAGCTCCCATCTTGCCTCCCCAACGGCCATGTCCAGCAGTGGGATGGAATGTGGACCCACACATGGCCTCACCAGTCATGAATAGTTAGCTAGATTTACAGCACTAGGCATAAATTCCTTCCAATTGACCAGGCCTTAAAGTCAATTAAAGAGTTGTAAGTTGCCTCCAAGATATAAGCACCACTATTGCACGCAGGGATGTCATATTGTAATTCGTGGACTTTTACAGCTGAGCAAGATGGTCGCTTGCTGTTCTCCCTCGGAAGCTGGCCTAACACCTTTGCACAATATCCGAGCTCGTCCTTGGGGAAGAGATTGGATTCCAGGCCAAAATACAGAGAAATAACCACAGGTAGCTCAGCCCCAAATCTACTCTACAACCCTTTCACTTAGGTTCAAAGAACATCATGGAAGACGAATCAGAAAGATTGCATGACACAGAAGACCAGGACGCCTGCTGCGAGGTAGCATTTTCTTGACATGACGAGGACGCTGCATCTCTGAACTCTCAACAATGTTGCTGCCTGAACAAGTCCTCAAAGTGACACCATCAGTTGACCCCATGCTAACAAGAATGGGAAGAAATCTCACAAGGCCCCCACCCCTAGGTGAAGAGTTACAGGGAATTAATGGCTGCTGAGAGAGAATCAGTCCCATCTAGGGGTAGGCCACAGGGTAGGTCATTGGATCCTAAGCAGTCACCCCTAAACACATATACATATGAACAACACTGAATGAATCCATCGGGAGATAGATAGATAGATAGATAGATAGATAGATAGATAGATAGATAGATGGATGGATAGATAGATAGAAAGAAAGAAGGCTATGAGGTTGAGAAGGAATGGAAGGAACAGTAGAAGAGTAGGGGGGAAGAAGTAATGTCAATATATGACATTCTCAAATTCTCAAAAAAAAAGTTTTTGCAGGGAAGATAATTAAGCATTAATTAATACCTGGCAATCTTGACTTTAGGGCAAACAATTATCAACAGAGACAGAGGAAGAACCCAACGGAACAGACCTTCAATGAAATGGATCGAGCAGTAGACGGGATAGCATGGTTTGAAGACAAGGTAGAGGAACTGGACCACTGGACCAAAGAAACGTATAGGTGTTAAAGCTCGTGAGCAGAATGTTTGAAAATATGGGACACTGGGCAAACACTAAGTCTACCAATTATGGGATAAAAGAGGAATTCCTGGCCAAAGGCATAGGAACACCCCCCTGTTCACCCCCAAATCACACACAGTGGATTCTGTTCCTCATTTTCATATACACACTCCATGCATTTTGATCTCTCCCCTCTGTATCCTCTCCCACTTCCCTCCCAACTTCCCCAGCTCCCCCTCCATCCTACAAATATCCTCCCTGGTATTAGTTTTGGTTCTCACCGAGTCTCACCCGGGCCCTCTGTGTGTTGACTTTGGAACTAACCATCAGAGCCTCCTAGGCTCACCAATGGGTACACAACTGGACATCAAGTTTCCTCCTCCTCACTCAGCATCTGCCCAGTGCCATAACATCAGTAGTATCTGGGCGGGTCGGAGCTGTCTACTAGGAGGGCCTGACTTGTGAGGACCCAGCTCCGGTACACACAGCTACTGTGTTCAGGGTTCCCATGGCGACATCCTACTTACAAGCTGGTATTTTATAGCCCCTCTCTCGATCTTGTGGCTTTTACATATTTTTGCTCCCTCTTCCGCAACAGTCCCTAAACCTTATGGAGATAGTACAAACATCTTAGGTTTTTCTTAAATGCAAGAACTAGTTTAAACCAAACAGGTAGGGGAAAGGGAAAAAGAAAGAGCCTTTGTTAAGTACCCCAGAGGGCTAGAGCCATAAGCAAG
This sequence comes from Rattus rattus, assembly GCF_011064425.1. Lineage (NCBI taxonomy): Eukaryota > Metazoa > Chordata > Mammalia > Rodentia > Muridae > Rattus > Rattus rattus. The sequence goes on from NC_046169.1 coordinate 5,856,773, forward strand.
CCCCATCGAATAAGAGATACAAAGTATTTGCTCATTTAATAGTAACAGCCGCCAATAAAAATGTTACACAGGATTAAACGCTGCAGTCCTTTCAATGTGGTTCTGCCTTCTTTATCCGCCAAGGCCTCCAAAGTCACGTGGCTCTGACTCCGAACTTTCTGTGGTTTCCAGGCTTAGCTGAGAAGTAATCTAGAAATTATTTATGAGACTTAAACACTTGCTTCAGGTAGCAAATGTATGATGTTGCATTTTTTTATTTATTCATGATCCCACTGCTGTCCTTAAAAAATCTTCCCCTGAATTATTAAGTCCCCTTTCCAATTTCAATCAACCTCACATAAATGATTAAAGAGGTGTCTGTGGGAGCCCACTTCAGCAGGCAGCCTTGGGGGCCACTGCAGGGGCATCATTAAATCTCAGAGCCATAGCCAAAGTGAAGCCCAAATTAACAGTGTGGCCATTAATAAGATCACCATAAACACTCTGTCTCTAAAATGCTCTACATGGGGGCTGGAGAGATGGCTCAGTGGTTAAGAGCAACATCTGCTCTTCCAGAGGTTCTGAGTTTGATTCCCATCAACCACATGGTGGCTCACAACCATCTATCCTGGGGTCTGATGCCCTCTTCTGGCCTACAGATAGGAGCACCCATATATATATATGTGTGTGTGTGTGTGTGTTTGTGTGTGTGTGTGTGTGTATGCAGATACAGCACTCACAGTATGTAAAATAAACAAATCTTTACAATGTTCTACATGAATAACTATAACTACATACATACATCCTTATATAGGAATAAAAGCTTAGAGTAAATTATCTCTGACATGCCGTCAACTACCTGGAGTGTCTTTAAAATCAGATCATTGCAGCAAGGGTGTTAATAACAAGATAATTTGAGAAACCTGGCTTAAAAAAGAAATTGGGCTTCAATCATTTAAAAATTTTCCTACAGAACATTTCTAATCTAATTTCCAACCCTGCAGAGGGCCAGGCGTCATGGGGAACAGTGATAAAAGGCATGAGGGCCGCATACCAAGAGGCCGCAGGCAGTACCAGCCCTCCATCGCTGGCATGCAATACCTGGGCCATCCAGCTGTTCGAAGTTCAGCTATGAGGCTCCAAACATCTGACTTTTCGACAGGAGAAAAGGCAGACTGTGGTAAGCTACAGTTAAAATAACACTTAAACTTGGAAATGGTCAAAGTAATGAAACATTACAGCAGCCATCACCATCGAAACGAGCAGAACGGCCAGTGCACACATGAACTCCAGTACGGTCCGCGAGCATCTTCCTGCTAATGTCTACCTGGGGACACACTAACGGACTCGGCTCATGGAAAACGAAACGCGCTCCCTGTGGCCGCCCTTCTCCACAGCACCCACTTGGCCTTCCAAAGACAAAGTCAAAACCTTACAAACACCTTCGCCATTTGCTTCTGAAACAGAAGCGAGGGGCAAGCCAGACTCTAAGAAGCAGGGCATTCCACAGCCTTGGCTGGTTGGCTTCCAGTTTTGTTGTAGGACGCAGTTTAGCTCCTTCGTCAAGGAAATCACAAGCGGAAGTGGTTACCCAGCCCTACCGGGGCTGAACATGCCTCAGCCTGTCACCACGTCGGCACCAACCCTGCCGGGAATATCACCATAGGGAAGACCTCAGTGCCCATGACGGCCACAGGATGCTCAAAGAATACGCACGGCAGAGCTCTGCTTCCCACCAGGTTCCTAAAAGAGGCATCCTGAGGTCGTGTGGGGAATCGTGTGGGAGCCGCGTGGCCGACCACCAATCCCCATGTGATGGTTTCGTATTTCCTGCGTCTTTCAGGCTTTTCATTTGATGGCGACATGTTAACAAGTCCTGACCTGGGGAGATTAGAGAAAGACCTAGCACTAGGAAGGAAGAGAAGAGATTCCATTCTCTTCGTGCAAATGCTTTCAAAGCCACATCTCCTTAACCTCCTTAAACTGGGTGCCTGCAGCCCAGAGGCCAGCCAGTGGTGCTCATTTGAGAGGCCTGGCAAAACCCTGCAACTGCTCCATCAACTACAGTCTCTGACCCCTGTCTTCGTATTCTCCTGTTGATTGGGTTGATTGGTGGCCAATGGGGTGGGGGGTTAGGGGTAAGGTGCTCACTGTGGTGTTTTGCTTTCATTAAATTGCCTGTATTTTAACTAACGCTTTACTAATTATGGTCTTGTCTGAAATTAATTGGCTAGTGGATAAAACAAAGAAAGGGCTTTCAAAATATTCTCTAAAGTGTGTGTGTGTGTGTGTGTGTGTGTGTGTGTTGCATACTCATGTGTGCTACATGTGGGTGTGTGCATACGAGTGCAGATGCCCACAGATGCCAGAAGAGGGCGTCAGATCTCCCCTCCAGTGGAGCTGGAGTTCCAGGCAGTTGTGAGCTGCCTGGCATGGGTGCTAGGAACAGAACTTGGGGTCCTCTGGGGGAGAAGTGTGTGCTCTTCACCATTGAGCCATCTCTGCAGCCCAGAAAGGCCTTTTTAAAACTGAAGTTTGTCCCATAGCTTACTAAGAACCCCTTTAAATAAAACAGAGCACCAAAGTTTCTTAATTCTTTAAAAGCCTGGGAAGCGTTAGAGCCATATAAACCTCATTCTGAGAATCAAGATTCACCACCTACGAATCTCTCTCTTGCCTGTGTCCTGATTCCCCAGGGCCTTACAGGACATGGCGCACTGACTTATAACATACTTACCTCTTGGAACACCACAGTAAACGGTGATAAATAATAATTATTATTTATTTACCTCAAACTGTTTCATTCGAGAAAACACACAGCTCTGGAGTCTCACTATGATTTCCTGATAAATATCCCATTGCCTCAAACCAACAATGAACCCATCTAGTGCCCAGGACGCTCAAGGTTTATTTTGGCTCGAAAGATTTTCCTGAACTTCTAGAAGATTCTGTTCCCTCCAATTGCTGTCCTCCTACGCAAGGCACTGTGAGAAACAGGCTTCTATTTTTAGACCCTCTCTTAAAGAGAAAGGAGCACCTTTCCTGTGTCTGGGTCCGCACAGAAGGCCTCGGCTGAGACGGTGTCTTGTGCTCCTTGCCTAGCTCAAAGGACGGCACAAGGGACCTGCTTCTGCTCTTAGATGTTTTCATAGGACATTCAAAGGGGTGATTTGAAACTCTCCAAGGATAGATTCATATGGAAATGACTTGACAGAACACAGAGGCCTTGCTACATTAGATTCTACAAGTCCGCGGCTTATGAATGATTTGGTCTAACCCTTCTGGACTCCACGGCTCTACAAAGCACTCAGTAGCAACTGAATTTTGAATTTTGAATTCTGAACTTTGATCCTCCCCCAGCACATGGAAATAGGCAATAGGAAGTACTTCTGAGACACCGGGTGGTAGGAGTGACTGGCAGCTACCAGCCCGCCACGATCATTGGAAGAATCAATGACCTCAGTCCCCTGTGCTGTGTGCGGGGCCAGATGCTCACTGGTTTGCGTGGACTTGGTACATATTTCAACCCAATACTCTTTCATCGTATGCTGGGCTAATTGGACAGATCTCACCACAAACTCTCCTGGCTAGTTTTATGTCAAGGTGACACAAGCTGGAATCGTCTGAGAGGAAGAGCCTCGACTGAGAAAACGCCTCCGGGAGACGGCGCTGTAAGCAAGCCTTTAGAGCAGATTCTCAATTAGTGACTGACATGAGAAGGCACAGCTCACTGTGGACGGTGCCGTTCCTGGCCTGGTGGTCTTGGGTGAGCTTGTATGAGCAAGCCAGGAAGCAGCACCCCTCATGGCCTCTGCATCAGCTCCCGCCTCCGGAACATCAAGCCCTGCTTGAGTTCCTGACTTCCTCCAAGGATGAAGAGCAATGCGGAAATGTAAGTCAAATTAACCCCTTCCTCCCCACGTTGCTGTCTCATCACAGCAATGATGACCTAAACAGGACAGCAACCGAGGCAGGCATGCCTGTCTTATCTGACACAGAAGGGTCAAGGGGTTGATCATTCTCAACAAAAAGGCAACCGAAACTTCGAAGGCACTGTGCAGAGGTAGAAATTACACGAAATAAGATGACCCAGACTCCATTTTGGAGTTGCCGGTGACCAATCAGGTGCAATAGGAAGAGAACCAGCTGCCATGGGGGACCAATGCGGACTGACCCATCCTCTTTCTCACTGAGCAGGCTGACTTGACTGAGCTCAAGATGCTTAGAAAGACATACAAGGCCAGCAATGAAAATCCTATTCAGAACCTGCGTACCCTTCACTCGGCCCTACTACCCTACCCATGAGATGCTCCTACAGCTGCCCCCTCAGTCAGTCTGACTGAACCACACAGGTCCCCAGCAAGACCCACGCCCCAGTGAGAACAACCTTGGAGGTCTAGTCAGTTACAGCGGTTGGTCCCGCAGGATCGACCTGATGATCCAAGAGTTGGGGACGTGCCGCTGGTGCCACAGGACATTCATAAAGCACGGTCATGTCGCCACTCAACAGCCCACAAGCTCACAATGTGGATCGACATGCAATCAGGTCAACTTTAACTTCCCCAGGGAACAGGATTTGCGGCAACCCTCCCTCCCTCGTCTTTCGGCTCACAATAAATGCACTTTCTATGGTCCGTAGGAGGCCAGCCATTGCTATGGCGTGCTGTGTTGCACAGTGCTCTGCATTTCCAAGGAAATACTGTGAATTTGTAAACGTGGGGAGAGCGTTGTGCGAGGTTAGAAGTTCTCTTCGGAGTGTCTCAGGTGAACAAGAGTGGTAGAAGAGCCTGGACTATGTTAACGATGATGACATTGTTGTTGTTGTTGTTGTTGTTGTTGTTCTTGCTGCTGCTGCTGCTGCTGCTGCTCTGATAGTTTCTCTGTGTGGCCCTGCTTGCCCTATAGACCTGGCTGGTCTTCAATCCAGAGGTCCACTTACCTCTGCCTCCCTAGTGCTAGGACAAGACAAAAGGTATGTACCACTATTTAACTCTGAGTCCTAGAGAATGCATGGGGGCGGGTTGGAGGCCAGGGTAGTAAGGACTGACAATCGACAACCAGATCTGTCTCAACAGAACTCGAATATGGCTTGTGGCACCTGTGAAACGTTACTCTTTTGCTAAAACAACCTATTTTTTTGTCTCTGGAATGCCCAACCCGTGCGACTGTAGGAACGCAGATGTGCCAATCTTATGCTATGTTCTCCCCACTAACACCTTCAGACCTCTCAAATGTCTCCAGCCTTGGACTGTATCTGGATGGTAAAAGGTCGGGCAGGGACCCACAGACAGTGAGAGACCTACACATCAGCTCAGGGCAGGAGTCCCGGAGTCAGATCCCAGTCCGTGTCAAACTCACTTGTCTTCTTCCTGCGGACCAGATGTGTCCCTCAAACCAGCAACAACTGATCGTCACCGGTGGGAAGGTTGTGGATGTCCTCAAAGGACTGACTCAGAAAGGGGACTGGGCATTGTGCTCAGGGATGGCATGTATATTTACATACATAAACATGTATACACGGGGGAGAGGATAAGCAGCCTCCAGATCTAATCCCAAGGGCGTAAGAAGCCCATCACTGAGCAGACACAGGAATTAAAAGAGCAGGAAGGAAACAGAAAAGGAGACCATGAACCTCACAAGCTTCCGGTTCTGTGCTCTGGCTTTGTACCAACATGAGGTAGGCCCCCTGTTATCTCTCTCTGGATCATCATGAGGTAGGCCCCCCACAGACCCTCCCGCTCATAGATGAGTTCTCACGGGAGAAGAGAAAAAAGCCACGTGAATAACTGGCATGTGTTTGCATTTTCTGCATTATGTTCTTGCTATTCTCCCTCTGCGGAACAATGATATACCCAGATGTACACAGTAGCTGCCGCTGTGGCTCCGTGGTGGAGTTACCATGCTCTATTTCCAGAACCAAAGTGGTGGCAAGGGTCAGGGAGAGAAGAAAAAGGCGGTTGTTTAGCCCAGCTAGGCAAGGGAGGATCGCACCTTTAATCAGGGCACTCGAAAGGCAGAGGCAGGTGGATCTGAGTTCGAGGCCAGCTTGGTCTACGGAGTGAGTCCCAGACAGCCAGGGCTACAGAGAGAAATCATTTCTGTCCCGAAAAGCCAAACCAACCAAACAAAGGCTGTATAAAATTCTAAAAATTACAAAACAAATAAAATTTTCAGCATGCTTAAGAAACAGAAGATAAAAGGAAGAATGACTCAGAAATGCTCACTCTACTGGGAAATTCCTACAACGATAGGGATTTTTCTTCTTTTTCATACATGTTGAACAAAGTCATTTTGTTACATAAAATTGTGATTCCCATTTTTCTATCACTATATCCCATTAGGTTTATTTTCCTCCTATGTGACAATTATTCTCAAAACCATCATTTTTAGTGACTAGGGAATTCACCCAAGGGATGCATCCAGTCTCTGAGCCTTCAAAAATCTCCCAAGTTTCCACTGTTAGAAGTAAGAACATGTGTGCAGAAGGCCTGCTTTCCCATCCTACCTTGGGGACAAATTCGCAGGAATGGGAGAGCAGGACACGGGTGTCCCCACACTTGCTAACTTAGCGGGATTACCTTTCTTGGCTTTTCCAAAGTTCCCAAACATGGAAGTGGTTTGTTTGGTTTTGTTTTCCAGTCCAAGTACTGTTTCCATTTTCCTTCAAATTCAATAGGCAGCTTCTTTTCCATTTGATATTTCCCTGTACTACCTACCTCCCTGTTCTTTATGTTTATCAGTCAATATTCCTCATGGGGCCCCACGGTCGTCAACCTTCCTCAATTTAAACAGGGCCATTTGCACAGCAAACACACCAATCCTGTGTCACGTTTGCAGCAGGCATTATCTGTCTACGTTTTGTTTCCTAGTCAAATGGTTTCGCTTTTAATGGAGTGAAATTCCTTGACTGCTTACAGTCCTTGAAAGGTATCCGACATCTGGAGCAGATCAGCTCAAAATTCTACTTTTTTGTGTCTTTTTTTTTTTTTTTTTCTTGGAGCTGGGGACCGAACCCAAGACGTTGCGCTTGCTAGGCAAGCACTCTACCACTGAGTTAATCCCCAACCCCTCTTGTGGCTTTTCTAAGATTCAATTGTGCTGGCTGTGTTTGCGTTGTTATTCCCTTTTTAGTCACGTGGAAGTTGGGGATATCCCGTCAGAAATGACCCAGCTACTTTCCGGTTATTGTGATAAAACACTATGATCAAGAGCGACTTACCAAAGAAGGTGTATTTTGCCTTCGAGTTGAGGAAGGGATGAGCCTATTGTGGCAGGGAGGCGGGGCAGCGAGCGGCAAGCAGGGGGCGTGGCAGCAAGCCCAGGCAGGGGGCGTGGCGGCCAGCGGCAAGCAGGGGGGCGTGGCAGCAAGCCCAGGCAGGGGGCGTGGCAGCAAGCAGAGGCAAGGGTGGTAGGAACCCGGAAACAGAGAGCTCACATCTTGAACCCCCAAGAGAAAGCAGAGAGCACACTAGGAGTGGTAAAAAGCATTACCCTCGCGATGTACTTCCTCCAGCAAAGCCACACCTCCTAACCTCCCCAACAGCACCCCAAGTGTTCAAATGCCCAAGACTGTGGGGACATTTCTCATTCACACCAGCACAAGCTTAATATATTGTTTCCAAATTTCAAGTCAGTTGTGTCAGAAATCATGCTGAATAACTCCATCAGATACATTGGACTGTTTCTCTTTTCATAATCCTGGACTATATAACTTTTAAACTTAAAAAAAAAAAGACTTAGACTATCAGCCTCCTACATTTAAGAAGACCTGAGATACCTAGTGAGGTGTCTCAGTGATTAGGAGTACTGGCGGCTCTTACAGAGGACCCGGGTTTGAGTCCCAGCTCCCACATGGTGACCCACGACTATCTGTAACTCCAATTCCTGGGGTTCTGCAACCCTTTCTGACCTCTGTGGGCACCAGACACACATGTAGTACACATACATGCAAGTAAAATTTAAGGAGAACAAACTGCCTCCCAGAGCTAGGGTTCTCTCAACTTCTCCCAGCTAATTGCCCTTTCTCTATGAGTACTGCTAGGGAATTCTACAGGCAGAGTGGCCCTTTGAAACTATATTAATTTGCTACTGTGAATTAAAGTTAAGCTTGCTGAATATACTCACACAAAGGTCCTCAAAGTAAGCCAGGCACCAGACCAGGTCCAGACCAGGTCCAGACCAGGTCCAGACCAGGTCCAGACCAGGTCCAGACCAGGTCCAGACCAGGTCCAGACCAGGTCCAGACCAGGTCCAGACCAGGTCCCGAGAGAAACATTCACATCTCCCAGGAAACCCAGTGTGGAGGCTGCTCGGCTGCTACAGTGTTTCAGGCAAGTGCTAAAGAACTTGCCTTCACTGAGTCCAAACAGCAAGGCCAGTTTCTGCTCTGCCTCTTCTGGGCTCTCAGGGCTGGCTCTCAGGGCTGGCTCTCCCAGTATGCTGCTTACACAGATCTCAGCTTCTCCCACCAACACACCGGACTCTGGACTGCCTAGAGAATCTGGTGAGTTTAAAGCACATGAGCACAAAGTAGGGTTCTCTTTCTTCGCCAGTGCCTTCCATTTAGTGTGGCATGTTTGAGGTTTAGAGACAGATGCATTTTAAGTTCCGTGACTCTAATTCAACTCAATACAAGTCAAAAACCCTAGCATAGAGGAAAAAATTAACTGAGTGGTATTCTTTTGGGAACAAAGCCCTTAGTTAGGCTATTTTCAGTTTAACTCATGTGTTAGCCTATTTTATGTTACTGTAGTGAAATGCCTGAGGCTGGGTAGTCTTATAAAGAAGGATTTATTAGACTAACAGTTCCAGAGGTTAAGGGACCTAAAGAGCTGCTGGTGGCCTTGTAGGAGTTCCTAGACGGTACAATGCTTCACATGGCAAGAACCCAGGAACCTCTGGTCTCCCTCTTTGCCTTCTAAAGCTGCCAAGGTTCACTTGTGGATGCCTCCCCCTAAAGGCCATATTTAATCCCTCATCACCTCTCACAGGCCCTACCACTCAACCCTGCCATTTACGTTTTCACCATCCTAATACTTCACAACAAAGATTACATTTCAGCATGTAAGTCCTTGGGAAACACACACAAGCCATATCCAAAAGCCACAGCAACTGGGTAGCAATAAAAGAACATTTTAGCATTCAGTAAACAAATTTCTCAGAGAGATTTCCCCAGACAAGTGGCAGAGCTCCAAACCAAAACAGCAGATGCACACAACCGCAGACATCAGCAGCATGCTGCCCAAGCCGGAAGGACAGGACAGCAGCCCTCCGGGTTGATCACCCATTTTGCTTGGGCTTCCAAGACCCTCTCTGCTACTTCAACCATTCGGTCTGCTCTACAGAGGTCCCCGCCCTTAGAAATTCCCAGTCCAGTCAGCTATGAACTTCAGCCTCAAAACACGGCAGATCGAGGGTGCATTCATTCCGCCCAGGTGGCTGAGTCTGGGCCTCATTACTGCTAAAGATTTCCTGAACAATCTGGGAGTTTAGTACACAGTCAGCATCCATTCACTCAAAGGATATTTGGTGTGTGTGAATGTCTAATGCGCTCACTTTGCAAAACAGCAATATGGAGAAGGCAGCCCGTAAAGATTTTGCAAGATACTCATTTTGGGGACTGGGGAGCTGGCTCAGAGGTTAAGGGCAGTGGCTGATCTTCCAGAACTGAGTTCAATTTCCCAGCACTCACAGAGCAGTTCACAACCAGCTGTAACTCCAATTCCAGAGGACCCTACGTCCTCTTCTGGCCTCCCCAGGCACTGCATTTACAGGTCTACAGACAGCATGCAGACAAAACAAACATACGAATAAAATAAACACAGGCACTTTTAAATATGTTCCTTTTAAAGGAATCATTTTCCTTGGCTTTTAATTGTCCTTTTCCCAAACATTGTTCTCCCTGGGAACGTCTTTCTTCCTCACAGTTGCCCATCTTCCCTGTCTTAAAGAAAAGATGTGCAACCCGAATCTGTCTGTGCGGCACACTGTCATCAGATATAAAGTCTTCCAGCGGCCAGCGGACCACTCCAGGTATTAGTCAATCAATGGAGACAGGCTACTAACCAGGAAGAGCGAAACCAGGGAAAACTGAGCACCCCTTATCTTAGGCACATGGGGGATTAGCTCAGAAAGAAGGTTGCACAGATGAAGGGGGATCTGAGAAATTAACAGAAGTCTCATGGCCACACCAAGTGAGCCATAGCTGAAAGCAAGCATCTGCCCTGAGCAAGCATGACAGAACGGTCAGAGCCAGCATCCCAAGGAGAAGACCAGCCAGAGGTCCCTGCTGCTACCACTGACGCCAATGTCAGAGAAGGGGGGAGGCATGGCGTGGCTTCTATTCTTCTATTCCCTAACCTGTTGCCGAGAGCCACACTGGTGAGCTTGAAAAATCCTGGTGGACTCCGGCTTTTATTTTTAAGATTTTTTTCCTTTGATGTGTCTGAGTGTTTGGTCTGCATGTCTGTGCACATGTGAGAGGGCCTGGTGCCCACAGAGGTGTGGTTGGTGGGAATTGAACTCAGGACCTCTGGAAGAGCAGCCAGTGCTCTTAACCACTGAGCCACATATCCAGCCATTGGTTTTTTTTCCAACCCCATTTAGAAGGGAGAAGAAAATAATCACAGGAAGTAAAGAGAGGGAGGGAGCTAGGTGGAAGAGGGGAGGGGGAGAAAGGGGAACAGGATCAGGTATAGAGGGAGCAGGAGAGAAGCCCAGGGGACAAGAGAATGAATGGAAATATGCAGCCTCTAGGGGAGGGAGGGAGGGGACCCTCTAGAAAGTCCCTGAGACCTGGGAAGAGAAAGGCTATCAGGACTCAATGGGGATGGCCTTAGCTGAAATGCCCAACACTGGGAAAAAGGAACTCGAAGAGCCCACCTCCAGTAGATAGACAGGGCCTCAAGTAGAGGGACAGGGTTACCTACCCACAGTCAAAATTCCTGACCCAGAAATGTTCCTGTCTGAAAAAAAAAAAGAAACTGCAGGGACAAAAATGGAGAAGAGACTGAAGGAAAGGTGGCCCAGTGGCCAGCCTGTCTTGGGAGCCATCGCATGGTGGGACACCAAGGCCTGACACTACTGTGCTGTGTTACTTACAGACAGAAGCCTGGCATGGCTGTTCTCTGAGAGGTCCTACCGGCATCTGACTAAGACAGAAGCAGATTCTTACACCCAACCATTGGACTGATGTCAGGGACTCCTGTGGTTGAATTAGGGGAAGGATTGAAGACGATGAAAGGAAGGGAGACCCCATAGGAACACCAACAGTTTCAACTAACCCAGACCCCAGGGAGCTCCCAGAGACTGGGCCACCAACTAGAAGCATACGCAGGCTGGTCCAAGGCCCGTGGCACATATAGCAGAGGTCTACCCGGTCTGGCCTCCATGGGAGAAGATGCACTTAATCCTTGAAAGCCTTGAGGCCCCAGGGAAGGGGGAAGTCTGGGGGGAGCAGAGCACCCTCTTAAAGGCAAGGGGGAAGAGGAATGGAATGAGGAACTGTGGGAGGGGGGACTGAAGAGGGCAACGTCTGGAGTGTAAATAAATAAAATAATTTAAATTAAAAATAAATAAATAAAACCTTAAATAAATAAATAAATAAATAAATAAATAAATAAATAAATAATAAGCTCTCCATGCTTACAATAGCCTAAAGACTTATTTTGCAAACCTTTGTACTTACAAAGCTCCCCGCTGTCACCATTTTTAAAATGGGGTCATCTACATATTTTCATGCTACATTTGGAATAGACCTCAGCAAAAAGTTTTGTTTTTTTTAAAAAAGATTTATTTATTCTATGTATAGAAAGCACACTGTCCCTGTCTTCTGACACACCAGAAGAGGACATCAGATCCCATTACAGATGGTTGTGAGCCACCATGTGGTGCTGAGAATTGAACTCAGGACCTCTGGAGGAGACCTGCACTGAGAAACGCAAGGCTGAAGAACAGGTGTCTCCATCCCACAGAGTCACGAAGGGAAGAAGACACTGGAGTCCCCAAGGCTATTACCACCACCAACCCTCCCAGGAAGCTGGGAGGCCATGTCTATTTTAAAGATGAGGAAACAGGGACCAGCTAATTGCACTAGGTCAAGTTTGTGATACCAGAACTGGGGTTCAATGTCAGCCCTGTTGGCTCCCTGACTCTTTTTTTTTTCTTTTTTTTTTTTTTTTTCGGAGCTGGGGACCGAACCCAGGGCCTTGCCCTTGCTTGGCAAGTGCTCCACCACTGAGCTAAATCCCCAACCCTGGCTCCCTGACTCTTACTGTGAAGGGCTGCCCCATGGGTGCAGACACACCTGGTATCGCATGCCCCCCGGAACAGCATTTCCCAGATTAGAACATGCACATGAGTCCCCTGGGGACCCTTTCTAAGCCACAGATTCTGAACCTGGAGAACTGGGTAAGGCCCTAATACTAGATTTCTAGAAGGTTTCCAGACAATGCATCCATCCCTTTGAACAGCAAGATGTTTGAGCAGAGGACAGCAAGCCTTCCTGAAGGGGCACCACTAACAGTAAGAAGTGTCTTCCAACCACATCTCTAACACATATACACTTGTGTGTTAGTCGCTGGTCTGTTGCTGTGAAGAGATACTGTAATCAAGGTGTTTAACTCGGGGCTCTGTTACACTTTCAGAGGTTTAGTCCATTATCATCATGGCAGGGAGCATAGAGACAGGGAACATGGTAGCAGGCAACTGTGGTGCCGGAGAAATAGCTAAGGGCTGCATCCTGATCCACAGGCCAAGAGAGAAAGACAGAGAGATGGGCCTGCTGTGAGCTTTGACACACTTCCTCTTAAAAAGCCATATTCCCTAATCCTTTCAAATGGTGCCACTCCAAGGGGACTAAGCATTCAATGTATGAGCCTATGGGAGCCATTCTTATTCCAAACACCACACTTGCTTTGTACACTGTAAGAAGCTTTGCCCAAATAGCTAACATAAACAACTTAGGGGAAGTCAGGTTTTTTGACCTTGTGGTTTCAGAAGGGCTTGCCCATCGCCTGTAGCCCCATTGCTTCTGGGACCATGATGAAGGTGATTATCTTGGTAACCTGGAGTTTCTGGGCAGTTTCTGGTCCACAGGATTGGAGTACCATTGTTCAATAATTTGCTAAGGGAATTTACATGAACAGTATTGGGAGCAGCAGAAATTTTGCTGGTTCTCAAAGATTTACTTTTCTAATTTTATGTGCTTAATATTTTGCCCATATGTATGTGCCCTGTGGGGGTGTGCAGGTGTTTGAGGAGAGGTCATGGGGGCACTATATCTCCCGGAATTGGGGTTATGAATGGTTATAAACCTCTGTGGATACTGGAAACGCAACATGGGTCCTCCGTAAGACCAAGCAACGCTCTTACCCACGGAGCTATCGTTCCAGCCCCCAATTTTGCTTGATGTTCACTTGTATGTTAGCTATTTGCTGTCACAGTCAATTTTGGCTTTTTAAGTCCCTCATCTGGTTTGAGAGTCAATTCAGATACAAGTGGGTCCTATGATTTGCCGTGCTCCTTAGCCCCCACCCACACAGACCGGGAAAAGACAAAGGCGTCATTTCTCCGTGTGATGGAGTGAGGCTGTTATCTTGTCCATCTTTGGGTTTTTTTTAAGCATATTCATGTCTGATGTCAATCCTACCATCCACCCCACAGCAATCTCAATGGTCTCTCCCATCCTGGTTGGCTGCTCTGTTGCTGTGATGAGACATTCTGGCCAAAAGCAACTCGGAGAAGAAGGGTTTATTTCATCTTCTAAGTCATGGTCCACCGTTGAGGGGCTGCATAAGCTCTCTGACTCATGCTCAGCTAACTTCTTACACACCCCGAGCCTCCCAGACTAAAGATGGCACCACCCACAGTGGGCTCAGTCCTCCTACATCAATTAGCAAGCAAGAAAATGAACCCCCTAGATGGGCTTGGGAGCCAATCTGATAGAGGCAACTCTTGAAATGAGGTTCACTCTTCCTGTGCACGATAAAATTGACAAGCGAGATTAGCCATCACTCCCCTACCGCCAAACACGGGGATTGGTGAAACCACCCTAGAGAAGAGACTGTCAGAACACAAAACAGGGGATCACTTCCACATTGGGACATACTCCTGCTTTCACGATTGTTCAGCTGGAACCCCTGCTCATCCAAGGATAAGCTAGAAAACCCTGCCTGCCCTCCTTCCCCCAAACCACTCCCCTTGAGAAACTCTGAACAAAGGCATGACACCAAAGGCCCAGCCAGCTACCCTCCCGGGGGCTTAGCTTTTGACCGTACTTAGGCACAGTCCCAGCTCCTAGCTGATGGACATCATCACCCCTAGCCTAAGGTCTGTAGGATGATGTCACAGGTGAGGGGCACGTACAGGATAGAAGGAGGCCTGTCATTGGAGGAGAAGGAAGGAAGGGCGGGAGAGAAGTTTGAAGGAAGGGGAGGAGACTAGGGGAGAGAGGAGGAGACAGGGCGGAGGAGAGGGAGAGAAGCCATGGCAGGTGATGTTAAGATTCTGCTCTGTGTATTTACAGGTTGTTATCAATGTTCCTAAGGGATGGATGGTACCGGGCTTTGTATGTTTAAGTGGGCAATTATATCTTATAAATTGGATCTAAGATTATTGTGTTGTGTGTTCTTTTATGTGAGGGTTTGAGTGTAGGAAAGTGTGTGGCTGGGCTGTGTTTCCGCCAAGATATCTAGCAGATACCTTGGGCACCGAGGTGCGGACCTAGCGGGGTAAAAGACCATCAATATCTTTTTTATTTTTACATTTATACAACAACAAAGGTCTAGAAATCCTCCCTGCCTTAGCCCAGGCACATGACTTCCTCAGCCCCGTTCTTTGGAACTGAAGGACCTGCCTAGGAGCGACACCTACCTTTAATCCAGTCTGATCTGGTTTCTATTTGTGTCACTGAGAGGAGAAGATACCTAGCGATGATCAAGCTCATTTCCAAAACGTTTAACAAGAGTTTAATCAGCAGGCAAGAAAAAAAAAAGTCAATAATTTTAAACCTTTGAAAATTACACTGCCTGCCATTCCACACAGACCCTCTGAAACATCCCCTCCTTTTCCCAGCCCTTCAAAACTGTCTAGATTCTTTGCATTTATGTGTCTTGGGTTCTTATTATGGAGACACCTGGAAGTCTGAGCATCCTTTTCATGAGATGTTGAGAACAAATCCATCAGCTCCTGTTCCCATGCCAAGGTTCTCCATTCCTCCGACTGCCTCTTCTAGCACATTCTAAGCTGCGTGGTGGAAAGCAGGGGGCTGTGCATCCTCCCAGAGCCCCCATGCCAACTTGGAGTCAAATGTGCTCAGAGGAAGGTAATAGCTCTCCAAAGAAAAGGATTCTGGGTAAAGAAGGACTGAGAACACAGTGGTGCTCCAGATGGCACGGTGAGGAATGGCCCCCCAGAGAAAGGATAGCTGAACAGGAAGTATATTGACCAGCTTTCGGTCCCCTTAATAAAATCAAGGCAAGGCAGACAACCTGCACAGAGAAAAGTCTTCCTTAGGGTCATGATCACAGTCCAGGATCAGATGACCTCGTTGCTTTGGACTGCTAGGGAAGCAGGACATCATGGGGGCCAGCGTGTGAGTGAGGCATAAAGCTACTCTCCTCATCGCGAGAAAGCAAGGAGAAAGGAAGAGATGAGAGTCCCAGGATCCCCAGAAAGGTCATGCCTCAGGGACCTAAGGAACTCCCGTATGGCCCTTTCCTCCCAGTAGGGCCAATCAAAAGTGCCAACTAAGCCTTTGACTCGTGGACCCTTGTGGAGCTCACGTCCAACCACCCAGCATCCTGCAGCGGGGTAGGGCACAGTGAGTGCTGACCCTAGGACAGGAAGATGACTACTGGGTCGGATTACAGCAAGGAGGCCTCTGGTTGGTGCTTTGAGAAAGAGAGACAGACAGACAGATAGGCAGGCGGGCAGACATGGGTTGGTTACCTGTGTAAGAGCAATGACGCTGGGGTTGGGGATTCAGCTCAGTGGTAGAGCGCTTGCCTAGCAAGCGCAAGGCCCTGGGTTCCGTCCCCAGCTCCGGAAAAAAAAAAAAAGAGCAATGACGCCATCAAAATTCCATTTTAAAGGTTGTGTGGGCTGCTGTGTGCAGAACATGGTCTAGGGGAACCAATGTGGAAAGCAAATATAGGCCGCGTGCTACCTCCTCAGGAGGTCTTGCCCACAGCCCAGGAGGCATGACAGGACCTACTGAGGAGCTCTAGAATCTTCATATGTGTCCCACCAGAGCCAGGGCCAGGATTGTGGCACTTGAGAGCCCCTTGTATGCACAACCCTCTGGAACACTATTTTTCTATCATAATCTATTTTCATAATTGCAATTATTATTGTTGTTGTTGTTGTTGTTGTTGTTGTTGTTTTCAAGACAGGGTTTCCCTGTGTAGCCCTGGCTGTCCTGGAACTCACTCTGTACGCCATGCCGCCTCAGAGATCCACCCTCTTCTGTCTCCCAAGTGCTGGGATTGAAGGAGTGTGCCACCACTGTCCAGCTAAAAAAAAAATTTTAAGTGAGAGCCCTGAGAATTACACATGTGTCAGGCCCTTGGTCAGAGTCCGATTCACCTGGCGCCATAAATGTCTACAACTCTTTCAACTATAAACTCGTGGGAGAGACAGAAACCCTGTCACCTTTCCTTCTGTATTCAAGACAGCTACACAACGGCCAATACCTAGGGGCCACTTGGTGTGCACTTCCAAAGTAAGTGTGTGTGTGTGTGTGTGTGTGTGTGTGTATGAGTGTGCAAGAGCATATGTGGACAGACATGTCACACGTGTGTGTGCATGTATATGCATGTGTGCAAGTATGTGAGTATGTGTGCGAGTGTGTGTGCATGCCTGTGAGTGTGTGTGTTCAAGCATGTATATGTGTGTGTGCATGTGTGTGTGCGTATCTGTGCTGTGAAGACTCATCCTGGTTGTCAACTTGACCACACACGCATTCAACTACATCACAAGCTGCTGGCCATTCCCGGGAGGGATTCTCTTGATCAGATTATTTGAAACAGGAGGCTCACCCTAGAGCTGGGCCACACCCTCTGGTGGCCACCCAGATACAAGGACTTAGAGGACAGAAGTTTTTGCTTTTTGCCTGCTTGCCCTCACTCTTGCTTGCAGGTTCTTCTCCTCTGTTGCTGCAGCAGCATTCCTTCCACAATATTAAAACCAACTTCTCTGGATCCCAATACAGAGACCAGCAGCTCTGGAAGAATCCTCCAGGCCTTCAGCTGAGAAAATCCAGCCTCACAGGCTAAGAAACTCCCAGATTCTACCTCTCCAGGGTGAGACAGCCGTTGTTGGACCACTGAAACCACATCCAGTAAGTCAATCTAACAAATTACCCTTCATACGTATATCATTTTTATTGGCTCAGTTCTTTTGGTGAAGCCTGACGAGTACATGCTCTGATTTCTTTTTACCACGGATCAGGAAACTCTGAGTACTCCTGGTCATTTAGATTATCCAGTCACGCTCAACAGCCAAGGAAGATGCTCACACAAATGGCGTTTACAAACATAATTTAAGATTTTTCAGAATCGGGGTTGGGGATTTAGCTCAGTGATAGAGCGCTTGCCTAGGAAGCGCAAGGCCCTGGGTTCGGTCCCCAGCTCTGAAAAAAAAAACCAAAAAAAAAAAAAAAAAGATATTTCAGAATCACCAGCCCTGCATTAATATTACATAAACAACTAACAGGTTTTTACCGTGCATAGGCCCATTCTCGTTATTTTTTCCCCACCTTTCTCTACTGCCCATCCCAACCCAACAAAAAGTCTTCATGCTAGTACACAGAAAAAAAAAAGAAACAAAAACAAACAAACAAACAAAAAAATGCAGCCTGGAAATAGCTCTCCACGATACCACATGGCCCTTGGGGAAGAAGCAAGCTTCAGGCAAGAAGAAACTTCCGCTACTCTAGAATACATTTTGGCTTACAAATAAATGATCCCCCTACTTAGTAACACTATCCCCTCCTTTCTGGCAACAGGAAGATATGCTGGGCTATGTACACACACACACACACACACACACACACACACACACACACACACAAGGTAACTGTCATCTAAAAATATAAAATTAGGGTAGACAGGCAGCCAAATGATCCAGTATCCAGTGATCGCAGAAACAGCACACAGCCATTGTGATAGGATGGGTACAGTGGCAAAAATGTAAGGTTCGGCATGAGTTGGTTTTTTTTTTTTTTTTAATTTACTGTATCTGTCTTGGGTTTTTGCTGTAAAATGAATCAACTGTCTAAAGGCTTGTCTCCAAGATGGGGACGAGGCGCCAAGAGCGAAAGGTTCCTGTAGCAAAAGCAAACTTCATTTTCCGAGTCCCATCTGCCGTTCGCGTTGCACATGTTAATGTTAAACACCGGGCAATTTATGTTTTTAATATTGTTTCCGTAAACAGAGCTGATCAAAACCCACTGCCCCTGGGAATGCCAAACGATATTGTAAAGTTATGAGCAGAACCTAGGGACCCTGCCCCTAGTGAGACCAGAAGGAGGCGGAGCCCAGCAGGGCTTTCTTAGACCGGTTGTGAGTTTGCCACTTCCGGAACACAGCGAGGTGGCGCATGTCTTCTATGCCGTCCTGAGCCTTAGAAAAACAAAGGATTCCACCTGTGTCCACACACTGATGGAGCCCCACGTAGACAGACAGTTAGTGGGGAACCAACTTATGTTAGCTCACAATTGCTTTTTTGTGGGGAAGTCAAGGCAGCAGGAACTGGATAGAGCTGGTCGAATCCTATCCATAGTGAAGGGCTGGAGAGATGGCTCAGCAGTTAAGAGCGCTGACTGCTCTTCCAGAGGTCCTGAGTTCAATTCCCAGCAACCACATGGTGGCTCACAACCATCTGTGGTGGGATCTGACACCCTCTTCTGGTGTGTCTGAAGATAACTACATTGTACTCATATACATTAAATAAATCTTAAAAAAAAAAAAAAAAAGAGGAGAGAGAAATGAATTTGGGCATGCTCAGTGTTCAGCTTACCTGTCCCCCTTCCCCCAGCCTTCACAAGTGATTCTGCATTACATCATCGGACAATTAAAATGATACATAACAACAGACAAGCTAAAAGCCTTTTTTTTCTTTTTTTCAGAGCTGGGGACCGAACCCAGAGCCTTGCGCTTGCTAGGCAAGTGCTCTACCACTGAGCTAAATCCCCAACCCTTAAAAGCTTTTTTTTTTTTTTCTTTTCTTTTTTTTCCGGAGCTGGGGACTGAACCCAGGGCCTTGTGCTTGCTAGGCAAGCGCTCTACCACTGAGCTAAATCCCCAACCCCTAGCCTTTTTTTTAAAATTCCTGTGCTGTATCAGAACCTTCACTCCCACCTTAGAGCAGAGGGCAGTGCCCAAGCCCGGGCAGGCATTTGCATAATGGTAGCTGCCAGAACCAAAAGGAGTGGCTACTCTTCCTATCCCTCTGGTCTGCTCCAACACCCATCCAAAAGGTGTGTCTGTCCCTGGATGGTTGTTTAGGTGAGTGTTCTGCCACTTAGCCACGTGCCAGTTTTACACCAGAGGTTTCCAAAGAACGGTTTTTCCTGGTATTCTTATCCCTACCCACTCCTCGACGCTTACATGTCAGCTCACAAGGTACTAATGTCTGTCCCCGGGAGCCTCGGAAGCCCCAGCAGCAAACCAGACCAACCAGGACTCCTAGCTCTTGCCTGAATCCAGAGGACCAGAGAGAGGGGGGGACCTGGATTTTCTAGAAAGAGTTTCACAGAGGACAAACTGTAAGAGCGACAGCCTAACAAAGAAAAGTCCGAGGCGGGGAAGAGAGATTTAAAACAAACACGCAAACAAACAAACGAACAAACAAAAACCAACAACGCACAGCTCTGGACAGGTGATGAGCGAACAGGCAGAGGAAGCGTGGTGCACGGTGGGGAAAGTCTGGTTACAGACTGGTTCCGGCAGGGAAACGCAGAAAGGTTGGGATGAGCATGGAGTGGCTTTCCCCCATCAGAGAGCACGGGGTTGTCTGTGCTTGCCGTGTAGCATCAGGTAATGGCTCGGCTTGGGTCCTGCGTGGGTCCTGCTATTGGCCAGCTGAGCCCGCATTTCCTCGGAGGGCTCTGGCGGGCCTGCTTCTCCTATTATAGGTTTGTGTTGAGTCTGCTTTTTGGCACAGCTGTTTCCTTCACAGAATATTCCTCTGCGGCTGTAGAGTGGGCCCGCAGGATCGTCTGCAGGATTTTTTGCACCATCAGCTTTTCCAAAGAAGCTGATGCCAGAGTCAACTCCTGCACTTTCTCGCATCTCCCTTTTGGAGAGCAGGTGCTCTCTTTTTACTAACCTAACACTTGCTTCGAGGCTTAGAGATGGCTCTCAGAAACCTTGGCAGCCACAACCGTGTTAACTGTGAAGTGTAAGAGAAGGATCTAGAAAACAAACAAACTACTACCGTTTCCAGGAACATAGCAACGGTGGCTTTGTGTATTCCCACAAGTGCATCTGAATTGTGGGGTTATGTAACAGTCTGCTGGATACAGGGATACATTACTAACGTCCTCAGAAACATGGTAAGCAATAGTCAAAACAATTTAACTCGCTGATTAATAAACAAAAACAAAGTCTTTACAAGTGGAGAAGCCTATACACAGCAGAATCTAAAATAAAACAGATCAACAGAAAAATCACAACCATGTTCCCACCTCCCGACTGCCCTCTAGCCCCTTTTGTCTAAGTCACTGTAGAGATTAACACTGGTAGCCGATTCTAGGAATTTCCTAGGAGAGAAATCTCTGGACACATCTAAGAGTTTCTAAATCTGGCTCGCTGATGTGAAAGTACCCACCCTAAATATAGTGGTTCCAATATGGGATCCTGGGCTGAGTAAAAAGAAGAAATTGGGTATTGGAGAGAGAGATGGCTCAGCAGTTAAGGGCACTGTTTGCTCTTGCAAGAGGACCTCCGTTCCTAGCACCCACCTAGTGGCTCACAACTGTCTGTAACTAAAGCTCGGGAGACTCTGACGCCCTCTTCTGGCCTCTGTAGGCACTGCATGCATGTAGTGCACAGACAAGCATGCAGGCAAAACACCCAAACACAAAAAATAAAAATAAAGAAACCTTAAAAGGAAAAATTGAACTGAGCAGGATTTGTCTCCCTTGGCTTCCTGACTACTACACAGATGCTCCACACACATAGCCCTGTGTGTTTCCAAGTGGGAGATGGGGGCGGGGGGGACTATATCCCCTCAAACAGCCTTTAACATTATCTTCCTTCCGGGAGCGTCTTTGTCTTTTGTCTAGTTATTCAGTCCCTGCGATGAGAAAAGTAACCAGTGCAGTCATGGGGTGGGGTGTTGTTTTGTTTTGCTTTTCTCTACAACGTGGGCAAAAATATTGCTTTTTTTTTTTTTTTTTTTTTAATCCAAACCATTTTCACGACCTTGGTGTGGCTGACCTTCGAACAAGAACCGAAGTGGGAATTTCTGGTTTTGTTGGAGACTCGGTTGTGTCATGTGATTTTTTTTTTTTTCTGGAAACTGTCTAATGAGAAGAGGTTTTGCTGAAGCAGACACGTGGTGTGTTTCTGGATGTTGCCTGGTGAGAGGGCATGCGACGTTTTGCTGGAGCAGGTGCTTGAGAGGACACAACCGACCCACAGTGGACGACGCTCTGGCATTGGTTCCCCTTACATCTCTTTGCTGGCCTTCACTGGGCTCTGCCGACACTGGTCTTTGCTGACGGCACTCTAATATGGGTTCTCCTCGCTTTCTTTGCTGATCATCACCTGTTCAACTTTGTAGAGAGAAATGCACCAAAGATTTTCTGATGGTGTTCTGGATGCTTCTGGCAGTTTCCGAGGCTCCTGCTGATCAGTGAATCCTCCAGGTTTCTCCTGGATCAAGCAGCTGTTACTGTCCCGTGTTTGGTGTTTGCCGAGTGGACTGAACTGCTGACAACTGAGACTGGACTTGCCCCCTGAGAACTATTTCTAAACAGGTCCATCACCCCCATTTCCTTAACCTTTTTCCCCCTACCTCTGGTGGGTGGTGGGCTAGACTGGGGGTTGAAGTGTTAAAGAACCCTTATTAAAGTATGTTTTGAAAAAATAAGCCTTCAGAGAACCCAGTCTGCAGGACCATCCTGGGTGTGAGAGTACAATCAGAAGCATTCCTGGGCTCCATACACCAGATAATACACACAATTATGTCTCCAAGATATTATTAACAAGGACCCAGTGTAAGGGGAAAAATTATGGGGCTCTAGACCATTCTGGCCAAAATTACACACCCATCAATGGCAGAGTCTGATGGGGAAGGGAGCAGATACCACACAAAAAAGTCAATAAAAACACCTGCTGTGAGATTGCTCTGTTGTACTTTCCTCTCTGCAATCACCAAAACTGGTGGCGCGCACTTACAATCTTAGCACTCCAAGAGGCAGAGGTGGGGCAAGCCGCAAGTTCGAGGTTAGCCAGAGCTGCACAGTGAAACGCTATTTCAAATCCAAATTTATTCTTTTTAACAAACCGTCTTTATTTTTGAGTAAATCAAATCGACAAATATAAACAAAGTAGAAATATTAAAATACAAATAAATGTAAGACAAAATTTTAAAATCTTAAATAAAAACGCACAACCCGGAGAGAGTATCACCAAATCCCATGCCCTCTTTCACAGAGCTTGCTGATGAAGTACCAGGGGGTGACTAGGATAACATGATGTCGGGATAGAAAAACGGAACAAGGAACCATGTCAGGGACTTCTACTATAAAGCCACTCTCACATTAAGGTGGTTTGTTACACGGCATCAAGGTTGAGGTCCATGCCTCCAGGTCCTCAAGTGAACCCTTGCCTTCCCCTCTTGGTTCTTCTGGGCACTGCTGACTGTGGGAGAGGCTGCCCATCTTCCTGCCCCCTTCCACAGAGAGGAAGGCAAAGGCGTTCCACTTCTCAGATCAGGAAGCTGCTCCATTGCTTCACCTTCTCTACAAACATTTGGTAAGCACCAAATGCAGCCCTTGTCAAGCCTCCATTCTCTGAAAAGCCAGGAAAGTAGTCGGGAACAGACCAACAGACTCCCTGTGAGGATATTAAGTACAATGTCTAACTATATGGAAGAGGAGGAGAAAGTAAAACCCTTCCCAAGCAGGTGCAGAGCATAAGTAGGCCTTCAGAAGGCCACTTGGTTCCTTCTACGGTTGATACAAAGTATCAAGCTAGTCCTTTCAGAAGAGCAACTATAAATGGATCTCCCGGTGCATAATCCCAAAGGTGTAGCCCGGGGAAACCACTGCCAGTGACTGGTGTCAGTTCAGGCTCTTGGTGCAAGACCGAAAAACCCCACATTGGGTTCAAAGTGTGAGTGGATGTAGCAACCTTATCAAAAGCACTTGAGAAACAATCTGTCCATTTTCAGTTTCCCCGGCAACTTTTGGGGTCACTTCAGTCAGGGCAAACCCCTACAGCACCCTGAATATCACAGGGACTTGTCTGAGGTTCTGACTGGAACTCTTCACTAATGGGCAACTTGCTTAGATACCACACAGGTACCTGCTACCAAAGTGACGCCATTTTGTCTACCTAATAATTACCAAAGGTAGCATGATGCCAGCAGGACCCAGCCCCATGTGTGTGCCCTGGTGACCTAGTTAATAAAATCTGGCCTCAAATCCAATAGAGAATTAATCCTTCACTGCAAAGGTTATATAGCAGGACACAGACAGGGGTGCTGGAAGCCCCAGCCCTGGAGAACCCCCTTTAACAAAGGACAACAAAGAGGCTTATGTGATTGTTACCATTTTAACAGAATTGCTCACGAGACATTTGCTATCTCCCCCACCCCCAACAGCCATTTCCTAATATTCCAGGCCCTGCCTCTGTGGATTCAAATATTCTAATGCATTTGGTATCTTCTTCTGCATTTTCAGCCTAAGGAATAAATATAGTAGAAAACGATTACCCTCGCCCTCCCTAAACAAATGGTTTCTAAAACCTGGCACGTCTAACTTATTCCTGAGAGTTGTTGTATTATTTTATTTCTCTTAATTATATCTATTTATTGTGTATGTATGGGTACAGGCTTGCGTGTGTAAGTCAGAACATGTGGGAGTCGGTTCTCTCTTTCTACTATGTGGGTCCTGAGGAACAAACTCAGGCTGTTGGTCTTGGTACCAAGCACTTTAATCCACCAAAGCTGTCTCACTGTCCCCATGAGGGTTGTTTTAAAGCAGAAAATAAGACTTTGACGCAGTGATTTTTTTTTTCTTGTGCTCCAGATATGCAGCTATTTCGGTCACATTTAGTTGGTATCTAGGTATTTCAAAATCAGAGTGGAAAATCAAAAAAAAAAAAAGAAAGAAAGAAAGAAGGAAAGAAGGAAAGAAGGAAATCATAACATTTAACACTCTGTGAGAACACAGGAGAACAGGGAGACTAACAAGTGCCTTCCGTATCACTTATTTCCAGGATTCCCCTGGCTTTATTCATCTGTCATCCTCTAAAGACAGAATTATCTGTTCCATTTTAAAATACCGGTCTAAAGTTGGACAAGACAGACTAGCCTAACATGCGCACAACCATGGAAATGACTTTCGACCTTGTCCTGGCAAGCTTGTTAGCTTGACATGGGCTAGTATCATCCAAGAGGAGGGAACCTCGGTTAAGGAATTGCTGTACGTTCTAGGATGTAGGCAAGGCTATAGGGCATGTTCTTTTTTTTTTTTTTAAGATTTATTTATTATATATGAGTACACTGTAACTGTCTTCAGACACATCAGAAGAGGGCATCAGATCCCATTACAGATGGTTGTGAGCCACCATGTGGTTGCTGGGATTTGAACTCAGGACCTCTGGAAGAGCAGTCAGTGCTCTTAACCGCTGAGCCATCTCTCCAGCCCTATAGGGCATGTTCTTAATTAGTAACTGATGGGGAGGGCCCAGTCCATGGTGAGTGGTACCACCTCTGGAAAACAGATTGAGCAAGTCCTGGGAAGCAGCCAGTTAGCAGCATCCTCCATGGCCTCTGCATCAGTTCCTGCTTTCCAGTTCCTGTCCTGGGTGAGTTCTTGCCCTACCTTCCTCCAATGACAGACTCTGATGTATGCGTTAAATATATGTGAAATAAACCCTTTCTCCCCAAACTGTGTTTGGTCGTGGTGTTGGACCACAGCAACAGAAACCCTAAGACAAACCTAGCAGAGATGTCTGTCCAAGGTCCGTGGAGTTAGTCAATCATGTGACGTCTGGCTGTAGTCCCAGCCCCCTCCCTCCACTCAGGGTATTGTAAGAAACAAACAACATGACATGGGTCCTAGGACCAGCACAGGACTGAACAAAGCAGGGGTCCTTACAGTAGAACTGTGGTTCTCAACCTGACACAGCGACCTCTTAATACAGTTCCTCAGGTTGTAGGGTCGCCCAGCCACAAAATTTTGTTGCTGCTTCACAACTGTAATTTTGCTGCCATCATGAATCATAATATAAATATCTGATGGACAGAATATCTGATATGAGATTCCAGGGGGTCGTGACCAACAGGTTGAGAACCACTGCCGTACAAGTCCTGACCATGTGATTGACCTAAGGTCCTTCTGAGTCATTAAAGGTATACTACACAAAGACTCTAGAAACCTAATGGTCCCCAGCACTTCCTTTTCTTAAAAAGCTATCCGTTCTGTTGAAATATCAGATACACATCTTAACACAATCCTCACATTCAATATTCCCTTTAGAAAACAGCCGACACAATTATCTGGACGGCATACTGATAAGACATGTCAGGCCACCTCCAGATACACCATTCTACTTCATTTTAACATTCATTAAGCTCCCGTTTGCAAACATCTCCCCCGGTGTCTTCTCCAAGCAAATTATCATCCTCCCTGCTGAAAGGTGAGAAAAAAATTGAAACAGAAAATTATTAGTTCAATATCACAGGTGCCAACCATCAGCTCCCAAAATGGCCTCATTTCCTACTTCCATGGCACTGGAAAGACAAAGGGAAAACCAAACACAGTAACTCCGGGGTAAGCTGAGAAACAATTTTCAGGAGGGGTGAGTACCATCAGCCTCCCTGCCTCAACTTTCCTTCTCTGCCTGCCCTCCCCAACCCTCTCATTAAAAAAAATAACATGAATTATCCTTTCCTCAAAATACTGATTATTTGTGTGTTGAGAGGGTGAGGAGATTCTAGACATAAATAGCAGAAATTCGCCCAAAATCTCATTGGTTTTCCTAATTACATTCCTATGCTTGTGTTAACAACCCCAAGCCCCCCACCTTGCAAAGGCATGGGTCCCGAGAATAATCTAGGGATAGCAAGAGTGTTCACACAAACAGTGGCTACCAACCAGGTCTGTTCATGGTTATTCTCAAGGGAAGGTGCACGGGTGAGCTCAGGAATATGTCTCTTAGAAAACTGCCTTAGTGTTCCTCACACTGGAGAGTCCTGGGGCTTCCCTGATCTACTCTGTCCTCCGTGCCCAGGGAAATGAAGCTATACATCTGAGGCCATGTATTCTGTATGTGTGGTCTGACATTCTTTGTTTCAGCAACCTGTGTGTGTGTGTGCACACATGCGTGTGAGGTGTGAGCAGGTGTGTATACATGTGCATGCATGTGTTCATGTGCAAGTGAAGGCCAGGGGCCAATTGGGTGTCCCCCCCCCCTTATTGTTCTCCACCTTATTTTCTTTTGAGACAAGGTCTCTTGCTGAAGCTGGAACTTGCTGGTTCAGCTAGTCTGGCTGGCCAGTGAGGCCCAAGTTTTCGCCTACCTCCAGTGCTAGGATTACAGACATGAAACATGGGTGCCAAGAATCTGGATTCAGGTCCTCATGCTTGAACAGCAAACACCTGGCTGAGCCATCTCCACAGCCTCTCTCAATAACTTTTCAATCATTAATCATACGCTCCCACCCAGTACCCCAAATCTGGCCCCAGTATACCTCACCCCTGCCAGTGTCTGTCAATCAATAGCTACCAAACACATGTCAACACTGAGATAACAGCTTTCAAGTTTTTTGGAAGATTAATTATGAACATTTGCAAGTAAGGAAGGGCTGGCCCTTATGGACACACTGAACATCCGGAAATAAGCTCCCTGGAACTAAAAATAATGCAGGTTTAAGCAGTCCTTGAAAACTGAAGTGCCTCACAGGTGGAGCCTATCTGTGCAACAAGCTCACTTGAGTGAAGAGGGAGGTGAATCTGAAAATGTCCTTCACAACACCGTCCTAGTTTGCTTCTTGTTGCTGTGATGAAACACTCATTGAAACCACCCTGGGGGAGGAAAGGGTCTAACTCAGCTTACACTCCATCATCAAGGGAAGGCAAGACAGGAATTCATGGCAGGAACTGAAGCAGAGACCACAGCTACCTTTCTTACACAGCGCAGGCCCACCTGCGTAGGGATGGTGCTGCCCATGGTGGACTAGGCTCTCCCATACCAATCAGCCATTGAGACAAGCTTATAGGCCAAGTTGATAGGGACAATTCCTCAAATGCCTTCCCGGATGTGTCAAGTTGACAGCCAAGCACAGAACTGCAGGAATTAGCCAGAATTTTCATTTAAAATAGTTTCCATTTTTCTTCCTTAATTTTGCCCCCAGAAAAATCAAATTACCCAAAACCTATAGAAGCTTTTAATATGTCTATTAAATTCCTTTCAAACCACCTAAGTGTCCAATAAAAGCCATACCTCAAATTCCTATTTCAATCCTCCATCCATCTCCTATCACCAGAGCATAATAATTAAAAAAAAAAAAAAGTTTCCCATCTATCATGAATTGGGTCCGAACAATGCAGAACCGCCCTACAGGGTGTTCAGACTATGCACGGTAGGAAATTGCCACACTTCAGAGGCATTTGCTACTCACCAGGACATCTCAATTATTTTTAAAATTGTGTCTCTCTCAAAACTTGGATACATTCCTGGTAGGTAATTTGACTATTTACATCGTAATTTTCTGGCATATGGTAATAAAGTATCTTTTTCTAACAATCGGTTTAGTTCAACAATTTTCCAATTAGATGGGAATAAAATGTCATATGGAAGGAATGCTTTTGTCTAATTTGCACATAATGCCATATGGGCTACACATCCCTCCCCCAGAAGAGCGTTCCTCGATGTTTGAAACTCTCCATGGCCACGGCTGCTCACTCGAGCTTCTGATCTTGGTTAAACGGCTTTTATTTATAGAGTATTGACTTCGCCACCCATACAGCCTTGTTTTCTTGGCTCTGGGCTTCTTTCCTGGTCAGTTTTTTGGTTTTAAGACAGAGATGAAGCAGCTGAGCCTGACCTGAAACTTTTACTATATAGCACAGGCTCGCCTCCAACTGGCAGTAATTCTCCTGTCTCTGCTTTCCAAGTGCTGGTTCTGCAGGTGCAAGCCGCCAGGCTGGCTTCTCTGCATAGCTTTATTTACCACGCATGGAGTTCACCAAGCCCTCCCACCACCGCCCAGCCCCGCGCTGTTGCAGCTTCTTGTCCCATTTCTGTCACTCGATGTAACTGCAATAACGAGATAACCTTTTGTCATAGTAGAAGATTAATTACCACGAAGAAGGAGATGTCTATTGTATCTGTTAAAAAAAATCATTAACAAAACATGAAGCTTGAACTTGAGTCTCAATTGCCATCCGAATATATTCTTTGCGCTTTTAAATGAAACAAGCTTTCGTAGGAGAATTCATTGTCGGTGGCCTTTTAAATGAATGAAATCGCTTACAGAAAACATAAATAAAAACAGTGGCAGCTCTTTACTGAGAGATAGCAGGAAGCGTAAGGCACTCAAGGGGTGACCGCAACGAATAATAAACGAAAGAGGACTGTATGTGAACTCGACCCCTGGCCCCTGACCCCTGACCCCTGACCCCCACCCCCAAACAAGCTTCCGGGTCACTGGTCCCAATCTGGTCTAGCAGAATATCCAGCTGTGGAGACCTGAGAAAGAAAAAGATACCTGAAAACACGGGAGAGAGCGAAAACACGGGAGAGAGCGCCAGCGAAACACAAGCAACAGCAGCGTGATGACGTATCCGGGTGGAACAGGTCCGGTCCGAGATTTTAGGCTCTACACTGTAATTACACAAACTTCCAGTTGGTGTCATCCTGTGAGCTCCTACAGGCTAAGTCTAGGATTAGGGACCCACTTAATCTTATTTTCTGGTTAATCCCCCCATGGATTACATGACTGCATTTTCTCACTGTCTTCATCCCTTGGGTAGTTAATGACCATGAAAACCCCGCAGGAATGAAATCATTGAAAAAGCTGACATTGTTCTGGGGGGCACACGCCTCTGACTCCTGATGACTGTGTCTGTTTGGTGGCTCGTCGGCGTTGCAAATGCTATTACATGTAACCTCTTCCAGATTAATTTTATTTTACTTCAGGAGAAATTAAGAACCAACTAAACTTATGGACCTTAAAATGTCGAAAATATCAATTGCATCCTTTAAAAAAAAATATTTTCCGGGTTGGGGATTTAGCTCAGTGGTAGAGCGCTTGCCTAGCAAGCACAAGGCCCTGGGTTCGGTCCCCAGCTCCAAAAATACTAATACTAATACTACTAATAATAATTTCCAAAAATTCAGGAAAAAAAACTTTTTTCCCTCAATCATGTGACAGAAAGACCCACTGTTAAATAGTGGAAAAAACACATGTTTTCCTCCAAATCCCTCCTGGAATAAATATCACAAAATCTTTGCTCTTCTTGGGTTGAGGGCCAGCCACCAGGCTCAATATTCAACCATTTTCACCTAGAAAGCTAATGGAAAGTTTTTCTGGATAAAGAAAGAAAGAAAGAAAGAAAGAAAGGAAGAAAGAAAGAAAGAGAGAGAGAGAGAGAGAGAGAGAGAGAGAGAGAGAGAGAGAGAGAGAGACAAGATTGGGGAGGATTATTATAAACAATTAAATATTCAACACCATTTATTGATTAACATCCAATAATTTTCTTCTCGGTGTCAGCAGTCTAGTATCTTGGTCTTGGTGACCCAAAGATAATAACTGCATTCTCTCCAACTCTGGGGGGTCTTCCTGCTGTTTCTCGTTCTTTCTTCCCATCCACAGCCATCGGCAATGCCTTCCCAGCCTCCCCTCCGGAATGCTTAAGGTCTCTCTAAGAGCAAAGCTGTGGCTGGGATCACAAGCAAGGGGGAGGGGAGGCAAGAGGGGCAGGAAGAGCAGGTGAGAATGATGTCCGGGCTAGAGAGGGGGTGGAACGGGGAGCAGGTGCTCACGTGGGAACCACACACACCACACTGAGGAAACGAAGCAGGCCCAAAGCCAAGCCCAGACGGATGAAAAGAACCCACCCCTGTCTGATAAATATATTAATAACCCATCTACCGTAAGAGCCTACCACCACCCCCACCACGCCTCTCTTGACATAATTCATAGTGCACACAGTACTGTTGGAAGGAGAGGCCAACAGAAGAGCAGCCCTGTGAATCCCTTGGTACCCAATATTTACATGCTCGAAGATGTGCTTCTTTCTGAGTGGGAGCAGGAAAAGGTGGAGTGTTTCCCCTCCCGCCAGGAGACCCATTAAATCGGCAGCCCCCCCCTTCAGTTTTATTTGCTTTCTTTTCATTGTGTTCATGGGTGAGCGCCCTCCTGCCAAAAAAACACACCTTGGTCTCTTGAGTACCAGTCACCTGCTTTCCGTCCCTATTTTCTAAGCGTATGGATGAAATATAAGATCAACGTGTGACGTCAAAACTGCCATTGGAACTCTAGAGAGCAATGAAAGAGTCCAAGTTGGCAAGTCAGGGAAAACCAATCGTTTCCCTCATAACCAATCAGGCTTCTCAGAGAGCAGCAGAGGGAAAGTGGCATACAGAGGCACTCTGTCTGCAGGGTCCCCGTAGTGGCTGTACCTTAAAACAGAGGCACTGGGACCTACGCTGACCACCACAAAGCCCAAAGTGTGTTGTTAGTGATAGCCATTGGTGAGGGGGAGCCTTGGCAATCAGAGAAAAGCACGTATTGTTATTAATGGCTACTGAAAACTAATAGCCCTGACGGTTTGCGATTATAGAATCTGTGGTAAGGAGGAGACAGAAGGCAATGGTTTGCTAATAAGGAATTAGGGACTCGGAAGATAACTCAGGTATTAAGCAAAGGGCTTGGGGTTGGGGATTTAGCTCAGTGGTAGAGCACTTGCCTAGCAAGCACAAGGCCCTGGGTTCTGTCCCCAGCTCTGGAAAAAAAAATAAATAAAAATAAAAAAGCAAAGGGCTTGCCACACAGAGCCGTGGGACCAGAGTTCCGTCCCTATCAACTTCACAAAAAGGTGGGGGTGGGTGATCCCTACACTGGGGGAACAGACAGGTGGAGCCTGGGACTCACTGGCCGGCCAGGCTCACTTAGCTCACACACGCCGGGTCTGGATAAGAGATCCTGTCTCAAGACGTAAGACGAACAGCTCCTGAGGAACGACAGGCCAGGTAGATCCCTGGCACACATTAAAGCTCGTGAACAAAAACATGTATGTAAGAGTTTGAATGAAGTTAAGGGGTCCTGGCTGGTCTGTGAGAATTATATATGCACAAGTGAAAGCCAGACTGGATAAGGAAGGGCATTCTCGGCCAAGAAGCAACTGGTCAACCTCACACAGAGGAACCCTGGGACATAGGGAACGAACACTGTGGCCAGAGTGGGGTCTCTAGACCATCACTAACAACAGCACATGGAAACTGGTGAAAAACCCTGGGCCTCAGATAGAAAAGGGCTGAGGAGATGGACTTTGCACATTGGTAAACAATCGAAACCAGGTGTCTACACACAGAGAATTGATGTAATTCTTAAATACAAACCCTCAGGTTGATCCTGATTCTCCACAGATATATACACTTAACAGCGTTCTCTGAATGACTAAAAGGCAGCCGTATTGAAGAAGCACTATGAATTTAGTGTACGGACTCTACCAGGGAGATGGTCTCTATAGTCATGGGAGTCATAAATGGGACTACCGCTAGTTTCTTTAATCTCCATAGTAACCCCTGGGATCCCAAAACCCCCGTCTTGCAGAAGACCGAAGGGAAATAAGAAAAGTCAATGGCTTGTCTGCATGCTGAAACTAGAACGCAAACCCCACTGCAGGGCTTCCCACAGCCTGCTAGCAAGGAAGGGAATCCAAGCTCCCTAGCAGGTGGCCTCCGATAGCTCAGCCTCCAGTTCCAGCTCAGCCACGCCACTCCCGGGGCAAGCCACTCACGCGCCTGCTCCAACTGAACCAAACCGCTGAGGACGCTGAGGACGTGCTAGCGGCGCTTCTGCAGGCACCCCTGCCTTTCCTCCTGGCTCTCCGGAATCGCCCCACCCTTCACCTTCCTGAGCATTGCCCTAGTAAAGCCCTTCTTGTCCAGCTCAGCCTGGTCAAGGCAGGACTCGCAGCTTCCTCCACTGGACAAGGGAGGACAAGAAAACGACGCCATGCCTGTGCCATGTGTGTCTCACCGCGGCAACGGACGGCGTGCTTTTTGAGGAAGAACGGGAGTAAATGTCTTCAGAATAAATAAATGTCAGAACTTTGTGTGCATCGCGGCACATTTCTAAAAGCCCGAAGGCTACATGAAAGTCACCGATACAATAACCATTCCCACAGACATGGCTTCTGGGTACCAGAAACGCAGCTAGTCAGTAGTACTAAGAGTCGTTATTTGTATAAAATACAGGTTTCTGAACCGGATGTGGTGGTGCACACCTTTAGTCCCCGCACTCAGAAGGCAAAGGCAGCCAGATCTCTGAGTTCCAGACCAGCCTGGTTTGCAGGGCAAATAAAACCCAGGACAGCCAGGGCTACGCAGAGAAACGCTGTCTCGAAACACCAAACAATAAAAATAAAATACAGGATTTGAGGGGTTGTGAGGTGGCTCAGCAGGTAGAAATGAGTTCCACCTCCGGAACCCAATCGACTTCACGAGTTGTCTACTGGCCGCTACATGTGTGCCTGGGAAAGTTAATATTACAGCTAGATTAGATGAAATGAACCGCCCTGCCACTAATTCAATTTGGCTTTACCTTTCAATGCCAACACCAGAATGCACCACGTATGCGACTCACAGTACTGTATTGGATAGGATTATTATATTGGTACAGCCATTCTCATCTGTGTGCGTCTGTGTGCGTCTTCTACGTTTTATTTTGTTTTTTTACTTTCGCTCTTTTTTTAGAATTTCATACATGATTACTGCATTGTATCATTTCTACCTCACACTCCACCTTCCGGCCCTTCCGAGCCTCCCCCACTCCTTCCCAAGTCCCTTCTTTAACTATTATTGGCACACACACACACACACACACACACACACACCAAAGTTCTATTGGAAAAAATAATTAATCGACCCTTTTTATTCCAGGAACGTCCAACCTTTCTGAGTCACAGAGGCACCTGTAAAGTTTATGCTTTAGAACAGCCACAGTCAAGGTGCAATAAGTAAGTAAGTCTCAGTGTTTTAAGTAAGCTTACAATGTCGAGCCATACCCATACCATAGCCAGAGGTGGCCACATGCAGCTGTCTACAAGCCATGGGTTGGACACTCCTGTAAGCATCCAGACGCTGGTATTTGTTATAGCAACAGAAAGCTAGCACACTTGGTGATGAGAACAGGTTGGGTTTTTTTTTTTTTTTTTAAGAATAATTTTAATGGCATATAATGTACACGTTATAACATCCACCATTTTGGGGTCTGATGTTGCAGAGGGGGTTGTTTTGAAAGGAAATCTTGTAACATCCCCTAAGACCATAGGCTCAAGTACTAGGCTCCAGAATGACACTAAATAAAGGGTGGTGGGGGAGGTGCACTTCTGCTCTTCTGTTCCGAACCCAGTGAACGGAAATACCAGCTCTAACTCGCACGTACAGCTCACCGAGGCATCTTAAATTCTTCTCAGAATTATAACCCAAAACCCTCGCAGAAACTTTTCAGTATGAAGTTTGAGGACCAAACACAGCATCATAGTATTAAAATAACTTCCTAAGAGCTAGAGGGATGACTCATTGCTTAGAGCACTGACTGCTCTTCCAGAGGACCTGGGTTCAATTCCCAGCACCCACCTGGCAGCTCCCAAGCATCTGTAACTCCAGTTCCGGGGAATCTGACGCCCTCTTCTGGCCTCCATGGGCACTGCATGCACAGTGCACAGCTATGGGTGCAGGCAAAATACCCAAACGCATAAAATAAAAATAAATAAATAATGTTAAAAACGATTGGGAACTAAAAACGGTTTGGGCGTATGTGACAAGTTCCCATCTGTGTGTGTAGAAAGACTGTCTGTGCTGAGAAGGTATTTTGCATGAGTAATTTCAAACAGTTCAGAGCAGAGACAATTAACTCTGGTAGTTTGAGATTGCTTCTCCAGTCATTTCACAGAGACCGTGTTCATATTGTGTTTGGGATTAGTACTTCCCAGCAGCCATCTGGCAAAGTGTGGGGACTTGGCTTTCCTACCGTTCGCCTGTTGTCATTTCCTGAAACCCGTGGCTCTATGCTCCGTGCTGTCTCCCCTGTGCTTCTAGAAAGCACGGAAAAATCTCTGTAGCCATCTCAACTTGCTTCTGGGCAGATGTACTACAGTAGCTAATATGCCACGCTCGCCTCTTCTGTCTGCAAGAGATTCAGACTTCCCAGTACCAATACCAACCTGCCATCCACACTGGGCTGGGCTGACCTTAACCACACCCACTGCTCACTTCCTACACACGGTCTAGGAACTGAATCTGCTCTTTCAGTGGGGCTGGAGGTCCTTAGAGGGCACAGGGCAAACATGGAGAAGTACTGAAGGGTCATCACGATGTAGGACAAGGGCCATTCATTATCCTCAAAGAAAATAACCGTTCTTGCGAAACGCAAAGCAAGCACGATATCAGCAGACTGTAGTTCCTCTCCTTCCATCTAGGACACAGTCTGGTAACAAAACACTCTGGCGAAGAGTCTAAGAAGTGACTGGGAATATGATTTTCCCCCGAGACAGAGTCTCTCTATGTAGCACTGGACGCCCTGAAACCTGCTATGTAGACCAGGCTGGCCTCAAACTCACAGAGACCCACCTGCCTTTACCTCCTGAGAGCTGGGGTTAAAGGCCACTGTGCCCAGCTGCGATCTTATATCTGTTTTGCAATCCATTTGGATTTCACATTACGCATACAAATGGATCTGTTGTAATGGCCCATTCACGACAGCTGAGAATACCAAAAAGCCAGGAATGCCTTAAATCCCGCATCTCCCAGGTTTACCGTGAGACACAAGATGGAGCAACAGACGCAGTAGCCACCCATAACTGTCTCCTGCAGGTGCCCATCAAAGTTCCTACCAGGTTCCTTCCGCCACTGCAGGACAAAGAAGCCCCAACATAGCAGGCGCCTCCTTAGGCTCCTGGGGGTGAAAAGTGGTTACAAGCCAAGGTCTTTTAAAAGTAAGCATTTCACCTAGACGCCTAGACTTTCTCCTAAACCCCGAGCTCCGCCTCTGTGCCCAGGAAAGGCGGGTAAAAGAGCAGCCGGTTCCTAGCTACCATTCTCCCAGGGGCTTCTCAACCTTCTGAGCTAAAGGATCTGTGGAAGCCTGGGTCCAGGTGCACACGTACACACATCCACATGTCTGAGCCGTCAGATGCGAGGTGAGTGTCTGGGTGTCCAGGAGCCTTGCCCCTCTAAACACCGTATAGCCAGGTTGCCTTTACATGGGTTTTTCTCTGGCTTGTTTTCTTTCGATATTGAAATACTCGTCAAGGACGAATTTTGTGGTTCTCCACCACAGCACCCATATTTTTGAGGGGCAAAAAAGTCCAGGTGGCCAGGGAACTCGCCTGCCTGGCCTCTTTGCTAAAACAGACCAGGATGATTCCCACTGAGGATAAAAGCCCGCTCCCTACTCAGTGGTCCAGACCAGATTTCTGATGCCCTGAGACACCTTGGTTACACCTGTCTCTCTGCCATCAACCTACACGCCCTGCGGGACATGCCGGCACTAACTCACCCAAGCTGCTGGTGGTGGCTCGTTATGATATTAGCATGAGAATTTCCAGTGCTACCCTTAGACCTGGCTCCCAGGGGCCAGCTGCCCTCTGCGCTCCATGGCTCCTCCCTTACCAGGAACCCTTGAGGGTCAGCGCTATATGCGTGCAGTGAGCTTTCCCTGACCATACTACTAGAAACAGTGATTCTCTCCCCCAAACTATTCTCCCCCGTCTGACTTATTTTCCTCCACTGTACCTAGTCCATTCGACATTTTACTTACACTCCTCGGATTCCTTAAGGCACTGTGTTTTCCCGTTTTCTTCACTGTGTATACCCTTGTATGGTGGTGATACATTTTTAATCCAGGCCCCAAGCTGCAGTAGGCACAGATTTTATTCAGGACGAGAGGAAAAAACCTTACAGAACTTGAACTTGACAAGGTGGTGGTGCACACCTTTCATCCCAGCACTCGGGAGGCAGAGGCAGGAGGGCCTCTGAGTTCGAGGGCTAGCCCGGTCTACAGAGAGCATTCTAAGACAGCCAAGGAAGGCTACACAGTGAAACCATGTCTCAAAGAAGAGGAAGAGGAGGAGGAGAAAAGGAGGGGTGAGGAGTGGAAGGGAAGGAGGAGAAATGGAGAGGGAAGGGGGAAGGAGGAAGGAGAGGAAGAAAGAAGGAGGAGGAAGAGGAGGAGAAGGAAGAAGCAAAACAACTACTACTTGAACTTAAGTCCTGTCCATGAACGTGGGGTTGGAGTGATGGGAGTAGAAATATACAAAAATAAGGCAAAATATTCAATGTCTGTGGTTAGTGGGTTCTGTCTGTAGTCTAGCACTGCCATGGTTAGGTCTCAGCCCTCTGCAGAGACTGGAGGCAGAGCCTTGTGCCTCTGAGTGAGCGCAGTTTAAAAGGTCTCTGAGAAACAGCATCCCTGGGTGGCAGAGACTCGTTTACATCACAAAGTGATGGCGAAATGACTTACAATGTTATGGTTTGGTTTCACTTTTAAAATAAATAATGTAACAAACGGAAATTAAGCTAAAGTCTTTGCCAGGTTATTCTGTGCCCACTACAAACCCCGTTCGAGAGCCTTCAAGTCTCAGAGCTAGCCGATGAGAGGACAAAATCATTCATGCTGAAAGTGCAGATCTTCTAGGCCAATGTCAACCCCAGTTGAGGAAAGGGCTCATAAGGGGTGCTTGGTGTGTTTGGCGAAGGGCGGCGTCTTTAGAAATGGATGGGTGATGTGTGATGGTGAATGGATGGATAATGAATTGTGGATGCTGGACGACAGCTGATGCATAGATAATAAATATCAGGTGACTGATGGCAGCTGATGATAGATGAGGACACCAGGTATGTGCTATGGTGGGGAGAGTCAAAAAGGGAAGGTCTGAAGACATCCAGGTTCCAATAGAAAGCAGAAATCCAGTCAGAAAAAGGAAACCCTCCTCAGCCCTTTGTAACAACTCCCTCTCAGTCACAGTTTAAAGGCTCTTGCCAATCAGACAGTCTCCTGCCTCACCTGGTCCTTCCCAACATACTTTGTTTCTTGTGGGTTATTTCCCGAGGCTGGGTTTGTTTGTTCACTATTTGAAATTCCTTCTTGAGATGGATGCTAAAGGGTTTGTAGAGGAAGGTCTCCAGCAGAGCTGGGGCTCTCTGTTCCCATTAACATTTTTTAATGAATATCTCTTAGTTGTTTTGTTTCCGTTTTTTAGTTCCTTCTCTCTTGGCAGCCTGCCTCTGAGATGTAGATGAGCCGCAGCCTACTTTCCACACAGACCCTCTCCCGGCGCTGCTTTTGTGCTGTTGTTTTTGTTTTGTTTTGTTTGTTTGTTTGCTTCTCCAGATCACGCTCAGATTCGAAAAGAAGTCCTGAGAGATGACAAAACACGGGGCTGGTCTTTGGGAACCTGTATGATGTCAGTAGCTCCATGAGGTTCAGGGGTGGGAGGACTGGGGGGATAGCTCAGCACTTAACATCATGGCTGCTGTTGCAGAGCAGCTGGGTTCAATTCCCAGCACTCACGAGGCAGCTCGCAGCCATTTCTAGCTCCAGTTTCAGGGGATGTGATGCCCTCTTCTGGCCCCTATTGGTACTGCATGCATATAGTACACAGCCGTGCAGGCAAAATAAATATTTTGAAAAAAAGAAAAGGCTGTTCTAGAGAGATGGCTTAGCGGTTAAGAGCACCAACTGCTCTTCCAGAGGTCCTGAGTTCAATTCCCAGCAACCACATGGCGGCTCACAACCAACCATAGAGGATTTGACGCCCTCTTCTGGTGTGCGCAGAACAGCTACAGTGTACTCATATACATTAAAAAAATAATAATAAAATTAAAAAGGAAAGGCTATTTCATAAGGTAACATTTAAACATAATGGAACTGATTCAAGTCATAGAAACTTGGACTTATAAAATTGGGGGCTGAGAGAGTAGCAATGGAATCCTCCCTATTTAAAAAAGAACCCAAAACTACAAAACCACATAAATACATGGCCAGTATCCCCCACCCCGGGGCCTCCCAAAGTAAGTCCAGGTGAGGGACCAGAAGCCCAAGATTCCCAGCCTCTGGGTCTCAGTCCGCATGTAAAGGGCTGCAGAAGTTTCCAGCCAGCACTGAGATCTCTAGAAAATTGCTAAACATAGCAGTTATCTACTCCAGCCATCCTCCCCAGTTCTTATCTCCCGTTCACAAACGACCGTCCCTGCTGCTCCCTCTAATTGGGCAGCAACAATTCATTAGAAAGCCTCGGGCGTACGTGAGTGTGTGTGTGTGTGTGTGTGTGTGTGTGTGTGTGTGTGTGTGTGTGTGTTGTGCATCCACATGAGCCTAGGTCTTTATACATCCTCCCCCACGGTTTCAGCTCTGACAGCCTAGTTCCGTGTCAATTATGTAATAGCCAGAGCAGAGAGTTTAACGGAGTACCAGAAGCACCACCGTCGTGGCTCTTACATAAGCTCCCATAAAGCCTCGGTAAGCCCGCCTCCAAGGTATGGAAATGTACACTTATAAAAGATGCCAGTTTTCCCTCTATCCTTAAAAATACCGAAAAGGCTTGCACCTGATTGACTAGTTTGCACTCCCATATAGTATATGAAATCGTCCATTCAGTGAGAAAAATAATCCTTGGTGAAACTTGAATTTCTTTTATCATGCCAACAAAAGAAGATGCTCCCTCTCCCCAAGACTACTGAACTTTCAGGGTTTCCTCTGCTTAATGTACTGTACCCCACACTAAGACTCCCATGGGTACCCTTTGTGGAACTAAGGGTCCCTGGTACACACAGCTTCTCTTTGCAAGAAAAACGAGCAGGAAAATCACTTAAATGAAAAGAGACCTGGGCTACAATCTATTAGCTTCTCTCCAGTCCAACACAAGTTTC
Source organism: Rattus rattus (assembly GCF_011064425.1). NCBI lineage: Eukaryota > Metazoa > Chordata > Mammalia > Rodentia > Muridae > Rattus > Rattus rattus. Next base: position 5,896,090 of record NC_046169.1, read on the forward strand.
TCTCCCTATACGCCACACGCATGGCTAGGGTACCTCGAACCCACAGAACCACACCTTACGCTGCACGGAGACTAAAGGAAGCCCGAAGCAATGCCCACCAAACAGCCTTAGCCCTGACTACACATGTCAAGCACCAGAAAGCCAGACACATAACAAACGCCATCGCCAGAAGCCAGTAGGGACAGAATGTGCATCTGATGCCTTCCACTTTCGTCTTTATACCTGAAAAATTACTGTACGTGTGAGCAGAGATCTTTATTAGCGGTCGACTCACAATTAGCCGTGCCCACGTGACAGCAAAATAAACCGAACAGTTTAAAAGCCAAAAAGGCTATTGTGACAGGGGACCTATTTCTTTAAATCACTTCCCACCTATTTCTTGTCAGAGACGCCCCACTGGTTTTCATAACAGACTTCATAAAAACCTGTTTTGTGTCTTAACGCTTGAGATTTTTTTTTGGAAAGGACCTTGCATCGCCTTTAAATGATAGCGAAGCCATCGTATGCTTATCCTGAAGGAAAGTTTTGATCTAGGACAGAAATTATGGCTCTGACTTCCTGCGCTCTTACGTTCTCTGGTAACCGCTCCTAACTTTACCAGATACCAAATATTCCTGTGAAGCACTTACATAACAAAGAGTGCAGGCGCCTCTGGCACGCCGCCAAGCGTACTTCTCTGGGTGTTTGTATCTAAAATAGAACGGTAGTAACATCACTTGCAAGCCTGTAGTTCCTTTCCCTGCACAGACTCGGAATGAAGGGGGTTGAAAAAAAAATGGATGGAGCAAGCCTTACCATTCTAGAGCTCCAAGGAAATAACACATCGGTGCTAAATTAAGACGAAGGCACGGACCGAATTATCCCGAGCTGGGGGTGGAGAGGGGTGGGAGCTCGCTTAGGCTAACCCGCTGTCGCCTCTGAAACACCGTGCTCAACCTGGCATCCCCGGAAGGTGCGAGTGGGCTGCAGCCTCTCTCCGGCGGAGCAGAAGATGTGGGCAGCGGGGAGCGGGCGCTCTGATGCCAGAGAAGCCAGCGAAAGGCACCGCCTCCGCCCCGCTCTGCACCTGTCTCCAGCCAGATCGGGACGCGCGGACGACAGTCGCTCACCTGAGTCTGGAGGAGCCAAGAAGGATGTGCAGAGAGACCAGGGCAGCCTCCGGGAGCATCCCCGGCCGGGCTACCTCCGCACGCAGCTCCTTCGCAGCTGGAGTTTGCAACGCGCCCACGCGTCCAGACTCCTGACCCACCCGGGTCTTCTGCAACTTGACAGAGCGCAGGCAGAGGTGGCGCAGGTGGCGAGCTTGGGGCACCGGGGTACCTGGGGCCGTGGCCGCAGCCAGCCCTCCGCCCGCGCACTTCACCGCTGGGCACCGCCCAGGCCACCCGGCTCCGATTACAGGGATGGCCCGGGCTGAGGACGCCTCGCCGGACAAAGACGCCGCTCCCGCCCACCCTCCAGTGAGGTGCCGTCCGCGGTGACAGAAGCCGGGTTGCAGCGGCCCAAGGCGCGCACCCCCTCCCGGCCGCCCGGAGATGCTCACGAGCCCCGGCGCCTCCTCTCGGCCGGAGCCCCGTGGGGGGAGCCGAGCGCCCTCTGCCGGCCGGACACGACCCTGCACTCACGGGACCACAGTGGCCCTGAGCATCCAGCCTCAGACCCCAGGGAAAAGAGAAACAGCCTGAGGTCGCCGACCTAGAGCCCGGACTCCCACTAGTGGGATGTGCTGTGGTCCAATCGGAAGAGAGAGCCTCTTTTAATTATGTGCGGCAAGAAGAACTGGGGTCCGGCGGGAAAACTTGGAAGGGAGGTAGGGGGGCTGATGGACAAGAGACTAAAGTGGCTGTGAAAGGGTTTTGTGTGAGAGGCTGTGTGCGGGTTTGGCGGGGCTGGGGGGTGAGGTGGGGTGTCTTTTTGTTTGAGGCAGGATCTCACTTGGGACTCACAGATATCCTCCTGCTTCTGCCTCCAATTCTGGGGGCAATGCGTAGCCGGATACCCACTTGAAAGGCTCTTGGCTCAACGCGAGCTTGTCTGCTTCGAAATGCACACCATTCCTCGGAAGTAAACATGAACGCGGGACTTCTCAGTGGCTCTTCCAGGTCGCCTGAAAGCAACGCACCTGGGAAGCCTGAAGACAGCTTGAGGGCTTCTGCAGCCTCAGGTTCCCCAGGCTTGGGACAGACTGGCAGAGAAATGACTACGAGGTGCTAGCAGAGTGGGCTTACTGATTCGCTTGCTCGCTTTCTCTTGGGGGTCGAGAGTGTGGGAAACTGCGCTCCCTCCCCCATCCCAGCACTGCTGTGCTGAGCAACATTTTATACCAGCTGATTTTTTTTTTATTTATTTACTAACTGGTCTATATACTGAAGAGAGATCATGAAAGAGCGCTTTTCACACGGCTGTCTTTTTACATTATTCTATGTGGCTTCCCATTTCTTCTGGAAGAATCTAGGGCACATTTTATGGCTTTTCCTGTCACCTTCGGGTGTTAACAAGCGGTCTGACTGGCTGTTATTACAAAGTCCAGTCTAATCTAAATCAACCTTTAAGCGCATTTCATTTAAGCCTTCGCCCTTCCCTTCCCCTAACTCACAAACCCCCAGCCTGACTTAAACCTAGAAAGATAGAAAAGCCTCCTGCAAGCCCTTCACTTTCCTATTTGGGTGTTCTATAAAGCCTGGTGTCTCCTAGGTGAAAGGATTGAGGTCGGGACGCTACAGCTCCTTCCTCCGGCCACTCCCACTCCTCCCGGGATACATGCCCCGCCCACAGGCCAACCCGACCATTTTCCACTAAGTCAGCTCCTGGTGTTCACTAAACTCTCTACAGAAGCTCTGGCTAGCTTCTTCCTTAGCCTCACACTCCAGACGACAGTCACCAGCTTCTTCAACACATTTCTTCTCAGGCTTGTCTTCCCAGCACAAAGTGAGTGAGCCTTTTCTCCTTGCCCTGCTGGTACCCTGCTGATCTCAGTGCTGAGCCAACAGAATGCCCTCCTAGCAAGGACCGTGGAAAAGACCAATATCTCTAAGCCACGGTAGCACAAGGCAAGGCACTGAGATCAAGGGAGCAGAAACAGCTAACAGCATAAAACTGACTCCTTGGGTTCTGCCAGGAAAATAAAGAGGATGCCAACATCTCGCTGGCTTTCTCTTCGTTAAACCTTTGATTGTGTCAGGGTCGCTGACCCATAGCATGGTGGTATTCATACACCCTCTATGGAGATGTCCTCATAGACACTTCCAAGGTATATGCCACCAATTTCCAAGGTGATTCTAGGTCACCATGTTTCCCACCATGATGATAAAACTCTGAAACCATAAGCCAGCCCCAATGAAATGTTTTCCTTTATAAGTGTTGCTGTGGTCACGGTGTCTCTTCACAGCAATAAAACCCTAGCTAAGACACCCTTGTAGGCTCAACTATTTGAATGCTTGGTCCCCTGATACGGTGTTGGAAAGGATTAGGAGTTATGGCCCTATCAAAGGTGATGTGTCATTGGGGTGGGCCTTGAGTCTCCGGAAGCCCACGCTAGGTCTGGTGTCTGTCTGTCTGTTGCCCGTGGATCAGGAAGTAGCTCTCAGCTCCTTCTCCAGCACTATGTCTGCCTGCGTGCTATCATGCAACCCACCATGATGATGATGGACCGATCCTTTGAAACTGTAAGCCAGCCGCCTTGGTCATGTCTCTTCGAAGCAATAGAACAGCGACTGAGAAAAGAAAATATGCAATATCTAGAGCCCTGCTGAAGGCACAGGCTTGCCCTCCTAGGATGCCATGAGAGTACCGAGGAAGCTCACAGAAGGCCTCTGGGAACGGCTATTTCAAAGTTACCAGGCTGAGCACTGACTTTTCTTCTGGTTCCTGTTCTCTGTTGATCGGCTCGTCTTTGGGCCTTGAAGTCCCCAGATCTTCCTAGCTCACTAGGCTCATCCACCAGAGCTTGAGAGAGGGGAGAGAGACCATGAGCATGTAGTACAGAAATGGAATGTGGGCAGCCCAGCAGCCAAGACTAAATGAGAAAGGAAATGTACTGCATTCACACAACATATTAGTCCGCTTTCAATAAAGACGTTCAGAGAAATGTGGCCCGTGGATGGGCGCTGAGGACCTTACACCTCGGGACAGAGTCCAGGCATCAGAGATGAAAGATGGGAGCTGGGCATTGAGGCACACACACCGTTAGTCTCAACTCTTGGGAGGCGGAAGCAGGCATATTCTTCGAGTTTGAGGCCAACCTGATCAATGAGTTCCAGGACATCCAGGGCTACACAGAGAAATGCTGTCTTGAGAGGGGGAAAAAGGAAGATGGGTGCCTAGACTAGACTCTTATCTAGAGACAGATAGAGGGGTCATGGTTGCAGGGGTAGGGTAGGACATGAAGAACTGAGAGTTAGGGCTGGAGAGATGGCTCAGTGGTTAAGAACACCCAACTGCTCTTCCAGAGGTCCTGAGTTCAATTCCCAGCAACCACATGGTGGCTCACAACCATCTGCAAAGAGATCCGATGCCCTCTTCTGGTGTATCTGAAGACAGCTACAGTGTACTTGTATATAATAATAAATGAATAGATCTTTTAAAAAAAAAGAAAAAAAAAAGAACTGAGAGTTAATGTTTCATGAGTACATACAAAAGATCTAACTCCTCAGATGAAGAGGATTCGTGGGTAAAACAAAGGGATGGGTGATCTCTTTATTCCTGTGCAAATAACTGTTGTTACCTACCCTGCTGAAACAGGGTGTGTGTGTGTGTGTGTGTGTGTGTGTGTGTGTGTGTGTGTGTAAAACAATGGTCACAAAGTATATTTTATGTTGTATATGAATTCTAACTTGTATAATAACCCTTCATATGGTGTTGCACGTATGTGGTATGTGTGTAGCTGGTGTGCGTGTTCATTTGTGTACACATGAGTGGGGGCCCGCTCACACCCACCACACAGTGCATGTGCAGATGATACAGGGGTCTTAGGTGAGGGTTGGTGATCAAAAATTACAGTTGAGGGGTTGGGGATTTGGCTCAGTGGTAGAGCGCTTGCCTAGGAAGCGCAAGGTCCTGGGTTCGATTCCCCAGCCCCGGAAAAAAAAAAAAAATTACAGTTGAAGGTAGCAGGATGCAAATACCAGACGGAAGAAACACCAGAGAGAGAGAGAGAGAGAGAGAGAGAGAGAGAGAGAGAGAGAGAGAGAGAGATCTGAGGACAAACAACTGTTACCAAGGGGATTTGAGGGGCCAAAGAGGTGTGAGTCAAGTCGAGGGCTCTGGGCCTGACTTTTTGTAGCCTTCCATGACCCTCCCCTTTCTGTCTCCCCCCCCCCTTCTCATTGGCCCTGCCCACCCCTTGGGCTGTAGAGAAAGCTATAGAGGTTGTAACGTTCTTTGGGGGAATGGGGTATAACCCTGGGAGCAAGGAGCAACCCTCCTCAAAGAAGACAGTCTCTGTTTTCCATATTGGCCCAGTTCCCCAGACTCTCCTGCAGGGAAGTCAGAGAACAGCACTGAGTGTGACTATTTGCCTCCTTGCCTTGTGTAAGACTCTCTCCTTGTCCACCGCAGTGCAGTCCAGGTGAACTGGTCCACTTTCTTCCCCTGCCTCCCATTTCCCCAAAGAAGAAACAGGGATTTCAGATTCCGGCATGTTGCTCTGAGAAACAAAGGCCCTCCCTTCATAGTAAGAGTCCTAGAGACTCAGATTAGGAAAAGGCAAGACCTTTTATTTTATAACTTTGTCAAATCTGGCATCGTCCCTGCAGGGCAGGTTTGCTGACTGAGCCAAAGAAGTGGTTTTGGTTGGTAGCAACCTCTGTAGGCTGGCTTCTAACTCAAAGATCCACCTGCCTCTGCTTTCTTGTTTTTTTGTTTTTTAGATTTATTTATTTATTTTATATGAGTACACTGTAGCTGTCTTCAGACACACCAGAAGAGGGCATCAGATCTTTTTTTTTTTTTGGTTCTTTTTCTCAGAGCTGGGGACCGAACCCAGGGCCTTGTGCTTGCTAGGCAAGCGCTCTACCACTGAGCTAAATCCCCAACCCCTAAAGGGCATCATCAGATCTTATTACAGATGGTTGTGAGCCACCATGTGGAATTGAACTCAGGACCTCTGGAAGAGCAGTCAGTGCTCCTAACCACTGAGCCATCTCTCCAGCCCCTGCCTCTGCCTTCTAAGAGTTGGACCTAGGGGTTGGGGATTTGGCTCAGTGGTAGAGTGTTGCCTAGGAAGCATAAGGCCCTGGGTTCGGGTCCCCAGCTCCAAAAAAAAGAATTTAAAAAAAAAAAAAAAAAAAAAAAAAGAGTTGGACCTAAAGGTGTGTGCCACCCCCACTCAGCTCAAGAAGAAGTTTTAAACCAGAATACAAGCCCCTTTGTTCTTGCCTCCTTGACTGGTTATTCAGAAAGGTACAGTCTTACATATCATACACAGGACATGCTAGCTCATAGCTTAACTTAGGTACATGTTTGTCTTTTTCTCAACAAAAATTGCTTGTGGGTTCATCTCTGCGATTTATAACCTGTCCATTTTGAAGCTTATCAGGCACACGGCCCTAACACATCTACACTTCACTAAGCCAACTTGGCTCTTAGTAAATTCTGCTCTAAGCTTTTTGGTGGGGGACTGGGCTGTAGCTGCGGGAGCAGTGTTTGGGTGGTGGTGGGCATCTTAGCAAGCTGTCGGCAGGGGTTCCGGTGTTAACTGTTCGTCTACTCTTTGACACAAACTGCAGGCACCTTTGAAAAGGAACCATCAGGGTGGAGCAGTGGTGGCGAACGCCTTTAATCCTAGCACTTGGGAGGCAGAGGCAGATGGATCTATATGAGTTCGAGGCCAGCCTGGTTTACAGAGTTCTAGCACAGACCATAAGGGCTACACGGAGAAACCTTATCTCAAAAAACAGATAAATAAGCAGAAAGAGAGGGAGGGAGGGAGGGAGGGAGGGAGGGAGGGAGAGAGAGAGAGAGAGAGAGGAGAAAATGAACCATCAGGTTCTATTTCTTACCTTCCTTCCGGGCTTTACATGGGTTCCAAACTCCCAGCAAGCAGTTTAACCACTGATCTACCTGCCTAGCCGTGTGTGTGCGTGTGCGTGTGTTTCAAAAGAAGTGACCTTGCATCAAGAATTCCCGATTATGAGTCGCATGGTCTTTCTAGGCTTCTCCTCCAGACCCAAGTAGGTCTGCAGTGGAGACATTCCCATTCAACAGCCTAGCAGCACACCCCTGAACCAACCCCCAAACTTCTGGGACAGTGTTTCCAGCAAGGTCGGGTTGTACAGGGGCTCTGGTCTCAGTCCCTCTGCCCCCAGTGACCCGGCAACTAGCAAGAAGGCAAACCTCCCCTCCCAAATCAGGGAAAGCAGAGCCCAGCACACAGGCGCCTCAGGGCACACTTCCAAGCTCTGTCTGTGTCTCTTGGCCCTGCCGCTGCCCCATCACCCTTCTCCCACCAGGGTTCATTGCACAAGTTTGTTAAATGCGGTCTACGCCTCCTCCCTCCACAGCTGGATACTGGATACTGCTCTTAAGCCCCACCTGGGATTTATCCTGGGTGAGAGTGTAAAGATGCCTTGTGTTCTTGATATTCTTGCAACCCAGAGTTTACGGTACATGGCTAATGGCCGGCGAGACCCAGCATAGAGCACTGTGACCAGGTTCTACCTCCACGATACACACATTTCCCCTGCAGGTCCTGCAGGTCCGCTTCTCCTTCTGTTTGAGACACCTCTGCCTTTGTTTCTGGTGGGAAACAAAGCAAAAAGTCGTAAAATTCTCATCCTAGACAGAAGGCAAATTCCCCTTAGGCAGTTATGCTTGCCACAGCTGAAGCACCAGGAAAATAAAAATGGCTGCAATCCTCCTTTTTTTTTTTTTTATACCATTTGAATTTCAAACGCATGAGTCCCTTGAGAACAGGACATTAATTTAAGGCTGTAAGTAAAATACTACCCATCTAGGGGTACTTTTTTTATATCCTGCTTTATACGCTTAGAGTAAAATAAAATTCATTTATTATGGCAAAACCTGTCAGAAACCGCATGTATACATTATAATAATATGTAGTGCACAGAGGTCTTTGGAGGAAGCCTGACATATTCAACCTAGTTTTCCTAATGCCCCAGATTTCTTGCTTTTTATTTTATGTTATAGCTTCTAGACACCACAAAACAACAACACACACGCATATATAAATTTCAAAACACATGCACATAAGTAGACACACATATACATGAAAAATATTTCTCTCAATGTCAGTGAACACTGACAGAAATGTCAGGGCATTGTGATAAGGGGCTGGAGAGCTGGTTCAGTGGTTAAGAGAATTGGCTGCCCTTGCACGGGGCCTGGGTTCTATTCCCTGCACCCACGTATTAGCTCAAGACTGTCTGTAACTCCAGTTCCAAGGGATCTGACGCCCCCTTCTGGTCTCCATGGGTGATACGATCATGAAACGAGCATAAGATTCCAGTGGGTAAAGCACATAATAAATAAATAAACAAACCTATGCTTTAAATGTCTTTTAAAAGATTTCTTAAAGAATTTGTATTTATTTTACTTCTATGAGTACACTGTCGCTGTCTTCAGACACACCAGAAGAGGGCATCAGATCCCATTACAGATGGTTGTGAACCACCTTGTGGCTGCTGGGATTTGAACTCAGGACCTCTAGAAGAGCAGTCAGTGCTCTTAACCACTGAGCCAGCTCTCCAGCCCAAAAGATTTCTTAATTAACCTGTTGTTGTAACTAGTTCCTAAGCTATACTCTACCTTTTATTTCAATGGTTTCTTAAATTTTACATAATTAGATGTTCATTTTATAAATTAAAGTTGACTAATTTTTTTCAGTCACCGTTATGTTTTTAAACTTTAAAAAAAAATCCTTCCCCATTTCATCTTCTTTTTCTCTAAAACCTTTAAGATGTGTAATCTGTAATCTGGAATAAAAAAAGGCAGGTTAAGGGCTGGGGAGATGGCTCAGTGGTTAAGAGCACTGCCTGCTCTTCCAGAGGTCCTGAGTTCAATTCCCAGCACCCACATGGTGGCCCACAACCATCTGTAATGACATCTGATGCCCTCTTCTGGTGTGTCTGAAGACAGTGTACTCACATAAAATAAGTAAATAAATCTTTAAAAAAAAAAAAAAGGCAGGTTAACCATTCGATGTGATATAGATGAGAATTCTAATTTAATTCTATTTCCAGTTTGAGGGGGGAAAATGTTCAAGTTGAAAACTCATTAAGCTTAAGTAAGTAGGTACCATTTTAGCTAACGTGTTTGTTTTTCTCTTTACATTTTTAATTAAATTAGCATAATGATTTCACTATTGGAATTGCCTTGTGTTTAACCAAGCTGAAATTAAGCTTTCCTTTCTGTCCAGTTCCACTCGTGAATTTAAATTTACCAAAGCCTAATAATCCACATCGGTCTTCTTGATTAGCCAAAAGAACGTAGTTTTTAAAAAAAAATTATTGCCAATTTCCGTTTGATCTCACAATCCTGTGCTCTGTACAACCAAGCAGCTGAGGATATCGATCAACTGCAAAGTGGCTTCCCAGAACGTTCGAGGCTTTGCATTTAATCCTGACATTAAAAACAATAATGAGAACTCTGGCACGGCGACACACACCTCTGATCCCAGCACTTGGGAGGCAGAGGCAGGTGGATCTCTGTGAGTTAAAGGCCAGCCTGGTTACAAAGGGACAGCCAGGGCTACACAGAGAAACCCTGTCTCAAAACCCTACAAATAACAACAACAACAAGAGCCAGGCATGCTGGCACACAACTTTAATCCCAGCACTAGTGTGCCAGAGGCCATCCTGGTCTACAGGGTTCCAGGACAGCCAGGGCTACAGGGAGAAGCACTGTTTTGAAAAAAAGACAATAATAATAATCACAATCATAATCATAATAGTGAGTAAAATTTAGGGACTGGAGACGTGGCTCAGCAGTTAAGAATCCTTATTGCTCTCTCAGAGGACCTGGGTTTGGGTCCTGGCCCCCACACAGTGGCTCACAACCTCCTAAAACTGTAGATCCAGGGACTCTGGTGCCCTCTTCTGTCTTCCGAGGGTACTACATGCATGTGGTGCACATACATGCAGGTACACACTCACACCTAGAAAATAAAAGATAAATACTTTTTAAAAATATTTTATAGGGGTTGGGTGGGGATTTAGCTCAGTGGTAGAGCGCTTGCCTAGCAAACGCAAGGCCCTAGGTTCGGTCCCCAGCTCCAAAAAAAAAGAAAAAGAAAAAAAATTTTTACAAAAGCTGCTAGCCTAGGAGGAATGGTTTATTTATTAAGAACATGTACTGCTCTTCCAGAGGAGTTGACTTTGCTCCCACATCCACTTCAGGTGGCTCATAACTTCCTGTAACTTCGCTCCAGGGAACCCAGTACCTCTGGCCTCTAAAGAGACCTACACTCATGGTTATACACCGCGGTCATGCACACACACACACACACACACACACACACACACACACACACTTGTTTTAAACACTAGAAAAACGCTGTGCGACTAGCACCCCCATACTGAAACTACATCGGCATAGACGTGTCCTTTCTGCCTGTGTCCTTTGGCAGACCCTTCCCTGATGCCCCTAAGGTGAAATTCTGGGAAAGCCCACAGCAGAGTGTCTGTAGGACTTACACCACAGTGCGAATCTGCTTACATGTTCCTTCATCCTGTTTGGTTGAGGACACACTTCATTTAATTCTAGTTGGGCAGCGTCATCCTGGCCCTCAGCACATGGGAGAAAGCCAGTAAATACTGGTAGGTCATCGATCAGCTGACAATAAGGCTACCCTGGTGACGTTAGCCTGAGCCGCCGGATCTGTGAGCTTCGGTTCTCTTTCCGGAACAGTTTAGGACATGGCAGTATACGTGAGCAGTCAAAGTTTGTTAAAATGGTCATCCTCCTGTCTCTTTTTTTTTTTTTTTTTTGGTTTTTTTTTCGGAGCTGGGGACCAACCCAGGGCCTTATGCTTCCTAGGCAAGCGCTCTACCACTGAGCTTAAATCCCCAACCCCCATCCTCCTGTCTCTTAACATAGGAAGTTGTTGGAGGCTCCGGATACCATACAGGAGATAGAGAGGGAACTCAAAATGGCGATCCCAGTTTCTACAATTCCATTACTCGAGCAGCTGTGGTATATTGTCTTAGGTTGCTTTCTGGTGCTGTAATAAACGCCATGACGAAAGGCAACTTGGGGAGGGAAGGGTTACTAGTCAAGAATGGATGCACTCCATCACTGAGGGAAGCCAAGGCAGGAATCTAGATGCTGGAACTGAGGCAGATGCCATGTAGGAACACTGCTCCCCGGCTTGCACCTCATGGCTTGCTCAGCCTGCTTCCTTATAAACCCAGGACCACCAGCCCAGGGAGGGCTCCGCCCACAGAGGGCGGGGCCCTCCCACATCAACAGCAACCAAGAAAATGTCCCCACAGATACCTGTGGAGGCTAATCTGACGAAGACAGTGCCTCAGTTGAAAGTCCTTTTATTATGCATGTCTAGTTGTATGTCAAGTTGAAAGAAGGAAAGAAGAACCAGAGAAGACAGACATAAGTCCATGCCACTGTGCTTAGCATACAGAGGGAGTAGGCAAAGATCTGAGCTGTATAATTAACACTACTTATGTATGTACCCAATGGAATCTCATAGTTCACCTTTCATTTATGAATCGCCAATGTGACTATCATGTATATGCGACACACACAGTCACAGACACTCACCCCAGACACAAATGCACACACACACACACAAACACACCACATACTCTCACCCCATACACAAATGCACGCACATACACACATACTCACTCCATTTAAAAAATGCATGCAGACTTAGCCCACACACAAACGCACACACACACACACACACACACACACACACACACACACACACAATGGGATAAGAGAACAAAACCTTAATTTCAATGGCATCCCCCCCACCAGGGTTTTAATCCATCACTACCCCCAAATCAGGCTACTATAGAAGCAGCAATGTAAAGGCTAAATTATAAATTATTTATGACTCCCAATCATCACAGAAATATTTCCCAGACTTCAGCAGCACAGAAGAAGACAATATTTGCATAGAACATGTTCTCAAGTGGAGTTTTGAAATTCTTTTTTTGTTTGTTTGTTTTTCTTTTTCTATTTCAATTTTTTTTGTCTTTTAAATAAGTCTATATAGTCCTGGCTCTCCTGGAACTTGCTATATAGACCAGGCTGGTCTCCAACTCGGTGATCCACCTGCCTCAGCTTCCCAAGTGCAGAGAGTAAAGGAGTGCACCGCCATGCCACCATCTGATTTTTAAAAACTTCTTGACATAGCTATTTTCTTTAGAGTTAATACCCAGTCTGCCCAGCAGAGGGCACCCGGTCCACAGAACAACACTGTCATACCGCAAAGTTGTGGGCACAAAGTGCGAATACAGATCCCTTGTCCCCAAACAAACAAAAATCCACATATTCCTTTGTTGTGCGCCTTTATTGCTAGCTAATGTCACATGTATCAGAACACGCAGGGTTACTGGAAGGCTGCCCGCACTTTAGACCCTTGATGTGCAGGGTGAGGGGGGACCGTGATTCTGGACATAATCAGTATACAGAATGCCAGGCCTGCCCTGCTGGCCATCCCATCACCCCAGACACCCCCTTGGACACAGAACAGCAGCGGGTGACTTAGACTCAACCCTGGGGGTGGCCTGGTAGGATGTGGTCCCAATCCCCTGTGCTCAGCCACCACCCTCCCATGGGACTTCACTCACAGGATACAAATGCAGCCATCAAGGTAGAGAGTTTCAAAATGGGCTAGAGAGATGGCTTAGCAGTTAGGAGCACTGACTGTTCTTCCAGAGGTCCTGAGTTCAAATCCCATCAACCACATGGTGGCTCACAACCATCTGTGATGAGATCTGACGCCCTCTTCTGGTGTGTCTGAAGACACCGACAGCGTGTCTTATAGCCTTATAGCCTTATAGCCCAAGTGGGACCCAATGAGAGAACAGAGCGCTGTAAGCCTGCCCAGTGTCAGCCTCTCAGGGATCCTAAATCTGTAGTTGCTGACCCCTGCAAGCTTCGCGGTTATGGGGATGCTATGATGCTACCCATAGGCAAAGGCTGAGGATATCTCAAACAGGTCAGTTTGTAACTTCTACAAGGTATCCCCAGGTTCTTATCTCCACCAAAGAAAGAATTCAGAGGAGACAAAGGAAGGACTGTACTAGGCAAAGGAATGGGGTCCTCTCAGGAAAGGCTCACTGTGTGGGATGTTTGTATAGCTATGCTACAAGCAAACCTTACTGGAAGATAAGATTGATTACTCATGAGTGAAGAAGAGAGCAGGTCCTCACAGGACTAGCCTTGAAGCTTCGTTGCTGTGTGGAACTACACTCTAGTCAGTACAGTCTAATTATGTATGCCCCTTGCCCCTTGCTCCTTGCCCCAGTTTTCCCTCCATGTAAACTTAAAGTTCAAGTCAGAACCCAAAGATAGGCTCCGGGGCAGGGATATCCACTGAACTCTTTTGTATATTACTCCGCCCATTGCGGTTGCACTGAAGAACTCTGTTCTTCTTTGCTATTCCCCGTCCCTTTAATTGGCAGGCTGAGGTGCATGCCTAGCTTGTGGGAGCTGGTGGAGCCGGTATGGAAAAGGTGTTCTCTTTATTTAGACTCACGTCTGCTCTAGAGAACAGCGGCAGGCCGTTCCTGTGGGTCTCTGCATCCCTGAGTCGTCATACCTCCGGACATCTTGAAGAAAACCATGCTTGGTTTCCTGCGGGCTTTCAGTGAACGCCCAATGGCGGTGCCTTCGACTCTAGGAAGACTCACAAGCGAACCGGATCGACGGACGTCTGTCCACACAGGTCCGTGTCGGGGACCGGACTGGCGGATTAGTCAGATTCTTGAGAAGGGCTTGACCTTTTCTTTTTTTTTTTACTTTTTTTTTTTTTTTCGGAGCTGAGGACCGAACCCAGGGCCTTGCGCTTGCTAGGCAAACGCTTTACCGCTGAGCTAAGAAAGAACATGTCCCCGGAAGACTGTTACCTCCTTGTCTAAGGAGGATATCTTGCGGTTTAGAGATTCACCTTATGTCCTTGGGCACTTCCCAGTACTCCCCCGCCCTAAGCTTCAGTTCCTGCTTCAATTCCTGCTTCAGAGCTTTAAATGCTGTACATTCCTCTCAATAAACAGACCTTGACAAGGACACTGCTTGGTCTCGCTCCTCTTTCTCGCCCGTTCTCCCGCAGGTATGGGTCCCCCGCGACCCCCACAAATAACTGGGTCCCCGCTGACGGGGGCAGTTCTGAGAAACAGCAGCTGTTTGGTTAAGAGAAGTCATACAATGGAAACCAGCAGTGCGATCTCACCGGCTCTATGCAGGGTAGGCAGCAAAAGGATGCTTCAGTCCTGGAGTGAGGGGACACTTGCAAACTAGGAGTAGTTACGGCCTCAAATCTGGGGAACCTTAAATCTTTTGTTGTTGTTTTCCTTGGTAATTGCTTCTTTGTTTGGGTGTTTTGTTTTTGTTTTGTTTTGTTTTGAGTCGAAACTAGTATCCAAGGAGGGATCTTTAGAGGATTTTTTAAAAAATCATTTTCGAGGGGTTGGGGACTTAGCTCAGTGGTAAAGCGCAAGCGCAAGGCCCTGGGTTCGGTCCCCAGCTCCGAAAAAAAAGAAAAAAGAAAAAAGAAAAAATTATTTTCAAAAGAGCCAAGGGTGTGGTGCGGCACCACTCAGGAGGCAGAGGCAGATGAACTTGAGTTCAAGGCCACCTTAGCCTATGTAACAAGCTCCAGATATCAGAGCTACACAGGAAGACCCTGGCTCAAAAACAAAAACAAGCCAGCAAAGCGAGCCGCGGCATCTTCACATACCATTTCCAGATTCCCCCAGCATCTAATCTGTGATATTTCCGTGCCACCAGTAAAGAGCGAAGCGCTCTAGCAGCCCCAAGCATGGCGTCTTCGGTGCCGGCAAACGCCTTATGCTTCCCTCTTCCCTCTCCCTTTCAAACCACAGATTACATTCCTAGTGACAGCCACCAAGATCTGTTCCCGTATTTGGACACCTTCTTATGCCAGACTCATTCCTAAGGCTGACTATTAAGGTCCAGCTATCCAAGTATTGAAATCCGACAGTCAAAAGTCCCCATTAGCTACCCTAATTAACACTCAGGACATAACGCGGTTCCTAGGCTTGCCCTCTCTAACTCTAACACAGACCTCCCCCTCTTCCTTCTTAAAAATCATTCAAGGTCATTTGTTGTTGTTTTCTGCCTAAATCAGAAATTGGCCACTTTACTTTTCTCTCCCCTCCTCCCAACCCCACCCCCACCCCGCTGAGAAAATAGGTGTCTGGGTGTGGTTTGTGCTTAATCCGGAGGGAGCACCCTGCTGTGTTTAAGTCCCTCCAAAGAGTGACTGGGTCACACTTCAACTAGTGAAATAAAGCATCTTAAAGTCGCAGTTTGCGGTGGCAGGAGAAAAAAATCTGGAAAGACCAGAAGCCCAGATGCTTGCTCTCTCTGTGCTCACTCTCAGCCATCACTCCTGGCTGCAACCTGAACTGAGTCATTTTACTGGGAGAAGGGGAGGGCAGAGGGGGCAGAGGGGGCGGGACTTTCTACCCAGCACTTTGTAATTGGCTCTGCTTGTTTGCTGAGCTCAGTAGCCATTGAGGGTCAGAATACCAGTATGTGGTGTGCTATGCTGTGCTGTGGGGTGCTGTGGTGTGCTGTGGTGTGTGGTGTGATGTGGTGTGGTGTGGTGCTGTGTGGTGTGATATGGTGTGCTGTGGTTGTTTTCCTTAATCAGTCCAAGCATATGCTGGGTCTCCATCAGTTGCAACAGGAAAGTGAAAACAGACCGCGGCTGTGGGCGTGTACCTTGGAACAAATACCACAAATGACAGACTGGTGGTGGGTCTAAGTCCCTGATTACTAAGTTACCATTGATCTCACTACTGTAGCAGAGGAGACACATCTGCATTTCTGGGGATCTCCTGCGTGGTGATCGTCATGCTCAGTGGGAGACCACACTGTATACCTTCAATCTTTGTGGCCCTAATTAAACTCCAAACGGGGACTGCTTCTCTTCCTCTTGACACGAAAAGCTTAGATTTTATCGCCTAGTCTCTCCACTCCTGTTTCATCAGAGTGACTTTTTAAAAAAAGTCCTGACCCTAAGTGCCCAAGTAAACTGGATAACAAAGATAAGGTTTAGATAAAGATTGAGTTTCCTAGTTGACGGTAACTGTCACCGTGTGTAGCGGCTCTTTCCCTTGAATGGCAGCCACCAGTTTGTCACATCTCAATCTTTAAGATGGAAAGATTCTACCTGACCTGTAGGAAACCCAGAGAGAAATTACAGTAATTGATCTAACACTTTGGGGCAGGGCATAAGAATTAGGAAATATGGCTTGGCTAGCTGAGGTAGCATGCTAATAATATCACTGTTTACAAAGAATAAACCGATGATGATGATGATAATGATGATGATGACAACGACAATGATGATGGTGGTGGTGGTGATGGTGATGATGATGGTGGTGGCGGTGGTGATGGTGATGATGGTGGTAGTGGTGGTGGTGATGATGGTGGTGGTGGTGATGGTGGTGGTGGTGGTGATGATGGTGGTGGGTGGTGGTGGTGGTGGTGGTGGTGGTGTGGTGGTGGTGGTGGTGATGATGGTGGTGGTGGTGGTGATGATGGTGGTGGTGGTGGTGATGGTGGTGGTGGTGATGATGATGGTGATGATGGTGGTGGTAATGATGATGGTGATGATGATGGTGGTGGTGATGACAATGATAATGACAACAACAACAGTATCATCACTGTTCACTGCAGCGCTGTCTGTCTCCTAACAAGTTGGTAAGAATGAAATCGGTGGAATATAAGATTTTAAAACCGGAATGAGTATTAAGGATGCCCCAATTCTAACTTATTCTGCAGAGAAGTAAATTAAATGTGCAGAAGGATTTTGAGTTTGAGGCCAGCCTGGGCTACATGATGAGACCATGCTCAACCAAACAAGGCCATTTTCTACAACGAACTCTTGGAGGGAATTAGATTCCATGACAGATTCTGTCTTTCCAGGAAAATTCTTTGCTCCTTTTGTTAAAACAAAGGCACCATCTGGGGGCTACTGACCTAAATCTGTACGCGGTACCCATAGAAGCTGAGCTGTGATCTGCTGAGAGCTTCCAGAAAGGGGTTCACTTTCCTGGCCAAAAGGATGCGTGTAACTCACCATGTCTCCTCATTGGCTGAGCCTTAAAACTCTAAAATGGAGCCAGACATCAACAGTTCTTTTTTTTTTTTTTTTTTCCCGGAGTTGGGGACCGAACCCAGGGCCTTGCGCTTGCTAGGCAAGCGCTCTACCACTGAACTAAATCCTCAACCCGACATCAACAGTTCTGATGGATCAATTTTGTGAGTTGACTATGAACTTGGCCCACAGAAGCTCGTGTGTTGAGTGCTTTGACAGCTATTTTTAAAGTCAATATTATTTTTGAGAATGTCATAGATGAATACTATATTTACATCATTTTGACCCCACCCTCTAACTTTTCCCATGGCCCCTCTCTCCCACTCCCTATCAAATTCAGGACCTCTTCTTTAATTATTACTGTCAAACACACATACACATACATCCATATAGGCAAATATACATATATATTTTGTATATATTTATCAATGTACATTATATATATAGAATATATATTCTCTCTATATGTATATATATGTATATATAGAGAGAATATATATGACCCTGCTGAGTCCATTTAGTGTTATAACCTTAATTTTTTCAACTCCTATTTTTAATGATGGTTCTTAAACACTTTTTTTATTTTCTTTTTTTCGGAGCTGGGGACCGAACCCAGGGCCTTGCGCTTGCTAGGCAAGCGCTCTACCACTGAGCTAAATCCCCAACCCCGGTTCTTAGACACTTTAACCTTCCTTGTAACCACCACCAACCAGAGGTGGCGGGAAAGAAAGGATACAGAGGAAGTGGACCTGTTTGGAAAGGTTCTTCGGGAGCAACTCCCGTCTGCGTTGTCTGGAAATCGGCAGCTCGGCTCACAGGTCAGCAGCAGCTCGATCCACTCACAAACACTTCACGGATGCACCAGCAGACCGATTCGGTAGAGTTGGGACAGGAAACATGAACCTGCAGCAATGACATGACCTAGCAGAGACAGCCAGGACCAGTCAGCAGGAGGGACCAGGAAGAACGCCAGGAAAAGTTCTCAGCCGCGCCTCTCTCAGGGAAGCGAAGATCAGACAAGATGTGAGACCCACAAGGGTTGCACTGCACCAGCAAGCCAAGCTCAGCCTCGGTCCCTGTTGAGTCCCATTCACACCCTCCAAACATCATGTGACCTTGCCTCAGCACTTGCAGCCAATCAGCCGGAGTCCGAGGAGTCCTGACAAATGGAGCTCAATGAAGCAATATAAGGCAGACCAATTCGTGCATGTTGTTAGCACGGAGCCCTTCATCACGTGTCCTTTCACGTGCTGGCTTTAGCAGAACATCCTTCCACCAGTGTCTGCTTCAGCTAACGTTCTTTCAAGAGTCTGCCTTAGTCTTTCACCTGTGTCCACTTACACCATGCGCACTACTGACTCTCCGAAGAACCCTTAAGTTCCCACTTCACAGTGTCCTTCGTATGTACATGTGTTCAAGGCTGACCACTTGGGACTGGGTAACCTATCAGGGGGTCTCATTCTTGGAAAAGACTGATTCTCCTCTCTCAGAAGCCACTGTTGACTTGTAGCTCTTTGTCTGGAGGTGGGGCTTGTGAAATTTCCCCCCATCCATGCTGGCGCATCAACTGGTGTTGTACTGTGCAGGTCTCCTCTCAGTACCCAGATTTTAAAACTTTAATCTGTTTTCATGTGTGTGGTGGTTTGATTAGGCTTGGCCCGTATGGAGTGGTACTGTTAGGAGGCGTGGCCTTGTTGGAGGAAGTGTCACTGTGGGGGTGGGCTTTGGAGGTCTCCTCCTATGCTCAGGCTCCATCCATTGTAAAAGAGAACTTCCTCCTAATTGTCTAGGAACGCCAATCATCTCCTGGCTGCCTTCAGATCAAGAGGTAAAACTCTCGGCTCCTTCAGTACCACTGCCATGCTTCCAGCCATGATGATAATGGACGGAACCTCTGAACCCGTAAGCCAGCCCCAACTAAATGTTGCCCTTATAAGAGTTGACTGGTCATGGTGTCTGTTCACAACAATGAAACCCAAATTAAGACAGTGTGCATTCGTGTTTTGCTTGTGTGTATGTGTGTGTACTGCATGCACACCTCCCCCAAGGAGACCAGAAGAGGGCATTGAGTCCCCTGGGAGTTATAAGCCAGTGGTGGGAACTAAACCGAGACCCTCTGCAAGGGCAACAAGTGCTCGTAACCCTGAGCCATCAAACTCTAGCCCCTAGATGACCATAATTTTTAAGAGGAGGGGCTTGGCTAGAGGTGATACCTGGTAACCAGTCCTTTCTTCCCTGTCTGTTGCTGTCCACCATGAGGTGAGCCACCTCTGCCACCATCGCGTTCTACCTCACTATGGACCCGGAATCAATCGGGACAAGAACTGTAGACAGAAACCTCAGAGCCCGTGAGTCAAACTAAACTCATCCTCCTTAAGTTATCATTGGTCACAGTCTGACAGACCCAGACTGCGAGGGAAGGACAGCAGGATCACAGACAATGGCCTGGCGTGCCATGTATGGCTCCCTCCTCAAACTGGTGCCTTCAGCTTCCCAGCACCTTAGTCAGTGCACTATGAGTGGAAATCAAAGGCACTGAAGCATGATGGGCATTGCTCCTCCCATCTGGCCACTCTGCCCTACCCCTCCCCTCTGGGTACTCCTGCCCCTGGGTGCTCCGCCCCCCCTCCCCTCTGGGTGCTCCGCCCTGCACCGCCCTGCTCCGCCCCTCCCCTCTGGATACTCCGCCCCGCCCTGCCCCGCTCCTCTGGGTACCAGGTCCTTTAGAGTATGGATCTGACCTCCTCTCAGGAATGCACCCCAGCAGCTTGACTCCCCCAACTATCCAGCCTACTACCCTTGCTTCTTTCTCAATATATTCTTTCTGCATCACACTGTCCTTGGACTGGACTATGTACCCTACAATCTGTGTATTGAACTAACTCTGAACACTTGACACTGTGACCGCCACCTTCGGAGACAGGGCCTTGAACGAATGATTAAGGTAAACGAGGCCACGATAGTGGGCAAGCTCTAACCCATGGTGACCTCATAAAAAGAGGAGGTTGGGACACAGACACACACAAGAGAAGATAGAAGAGAGATAGAAGAGAGAGAGCTGAAGTGAAACCCTTCCTCAAGCCCTTAAATTAAGAGGAGCCGTGATGCAGCAAGCAGCCTGGTCCAAGGTTGTTTTCCATGGGGCCTTCGCAGGTTCAAACACACAGTACTTTCTCGGCTGCCTTTTATGTACGCGACTGCTACCCACCGGGGCGGGGTGGGGAAAACGTATCTGTTGTACGGGTCTGAGGCTCATCGGCCATGCTCAAGCTGCCAAGGAAACTTGTAAGACCCACAGCCCACTGCAAAGCAGAGTCCTGAGCCCCTGAGCTCTGGAAGACAAGGAAGTGAATTCTGCCAACAACCACAAACCCTGGAAGAGATCCAAGTTCCGTCTGAGAACCAGCCTGGCCGATGGTCACAGTACAGCCTGTGGAACAGGTCCCGCTAAGCCATGGCTGGACTCCAGAGCTGTGGAAACGTAAGATAATGCGTGGTAGGTGTTTCCTGATGCAAAGCATGTGATCCTTGGCTATAGAGCAAGGAAGCTAAAGCCTACTTGCTGGTGGATTTTCTATACCCTAGTGCCAGGGAAGGAAAGGAGGCAGGTGGCCTTTGCATGACTCCAAGCCAGGGATGCTCATGGAAATCCAGAAGTCACAGTGAAACAGGGGAAAGAAAGAAAAGTTAGGCTATGTGGAACTCTCTGTCACCCTCAGAGGTTTGATGAAGAAAAGCTGTGGCATAACGTGAGACGCACTATCAGGCTGATCAGAAACTGGCCTTACCCTCTGTCCTAGCTAACTGGCTTCAGCTGTCAATTGGACACAACCTACAGTCAACAGGAAAGAGGGAACCTCAATTGAGGAATTGCCCAAATCAGACTGGTCTGTGGCTATCTCTGTGAAGAGGTTGATATAGGAGGGGCCGGTCCACTGTGGGTGGAGCCATCCCTAGGCAGGTGAACTGAGGATGCTTTAGAAAGATGGCTGGGGCCGGGGCTGGGGCTGGGGCTGGGGCTGAGGCTGGGGCTGGGGCTGGGGCTGGGGCTGGGGCTGGGGCTAGGGCTGGGGCTGGGGCTGGGGCTGGGACTGGAGCTGTGAGACTGGGGCTGAGGCTGGGGCTGGGGCTGAGGCTGGGGCTGGGGCTAAGGCTGGGGCTGAGGCTGAGGCTGGGGCTGGGGCTGAGGCTAAGGCTGAGACCTGGTCGATGAGTGAGCTAGCAATCAACATTCCTCCATAGTTTTTTGAGCTCCTGTCTAGAGTTCCTGCCTGGACTTCACTTACTGATGAACTGTGACCTGGAAGTGTAAGCCAAATCAATCTTTTCCTCCCCAATTTGCTATTGGTCTGCGTTTTATCACAGCCATAGAAAAAGCAAACTAGTATACCTTGGATAATTTCAATTATATCTAGAATGGGTTTGAGGGATGTTTAAAAATAATTGGTATGTAATCGTACATCTATATGCAGGAGGTATGCATCTCTATGCAGGAAGTACCTGGAGTCATTCTTTCAAAATGTGCATGCCTGAGTGCCACCTATGACCCTGCAATCAAGTCTACATTCCTGTCAAGGACGTCCAAGTGCTTCTGCCCTCCCCTACCCAGGAACTCGCCATAGAAAAACATCCTCAATTGCTTTGCATGAAGTGAGATGTCAGGCACAGAAAGACAAGCACTGCATGTTCTCACATACGTGTGGAAGCTAAAAACTCCAGCTCACCAAAACAGAGAGCTGAATGCTGACTACCAAGGGGAAAGGACGGGCATCAGGGAAGGGTGAGGATGGAGGGAGGGTGGTTAGCGGGCATGGGCTACAGTTGAGTAGAAAGAGCAATTTTGAACATTCAGTGGCACAGCAGACACTACAGTTGATAACAGTAATTGAGTGCTTCAAAATAGAAGACAGAGTTTGTTTTTGTGGTTCCATGCTGTTCGACCTCTCCTGGGGAGACGACAATCCTAAATAGGTCCAGAGAAACAATTCCAGGCAAACTTAACTTTCTAAACCTGTGCGTTCACTGGGGCTACTTAAAAGAATGTAAGTGAGAGTTCCTTCCAGAGGTATGAAAAGCACCTCTATCCCCAGAAACCCCATCCCAAAAGCTACATCCCAGGAACTCCCAGAATGATTTGCAGGCTTGGAGTCTCCTTCTGCCAGCTTTTACTACTATTTACATAACCTTGGGTAGGTATCTTGGGAATCTTGTAAGTTTCAGGAACTTCCTGAGCCTCGTAAGTTTTGTTTACTTCCTGAGCCTTGAGCTGCCTCCCTCCAGGGCAGAATGTTTGAATTGGGAGGCTTTGGGTATACAGCACCCCAATACAAAGTTGTGATAAACGTCAAAGGTTATCACCTTTGCTTTTACTTTGAATATGATCACTTCAAATGATCATGAAATATCATATTGCACCTCATGAATGTACACAATTATGTACCAATTATTTTTAAACATCACCTGACTCCTCCATGCTCTCTATAGTATCTTGTTGCCAGCTCTCAGGGTGACGTACGATCTGTTACCCTGTCCCAGTGCAGGCAGCATGAACACACCACCTTCACACTGGAGCTGCTCCCAACTAACGCCCACTGGGACCAGGTTCCAGGCACACTCAGTCCCTGCAGCTCCATGGCTTAGTTAGGGTTTCTATTGCTGTGATAAAACACCATGACCAAAAATAGCCACATAGGAATGAAGCCTGCTGGCCTGCTCTCCCTGGCTTCTTTTTAATATAGTCCTGGACCACTTGCCTAAGGGTGACATCACCCACTGTGGGCTTGGCTCTCTCACCTCAATCACTAATCAAGAAAATGTATCCATAAGCTTGCCCACTGGTCAATTCCATTAAAGCATTTTCTCAAAAACAAAACAAACAAACAAAAAACAAAGACAACAACAACAACAACCACAACAAAAACTACCTCTCATTCCATAAGCAAAAGCTTTGTGATGGAAACAGCAGATGTGATGACTCTGGGGTCCAGGGTCTAAAACGGGAGTGACCTGGAGAGGCTCTTAGTCTCAATTTACCTCTGACAGCTCTGACCCTCCCCTGACAGGAGAGAGATGTGAGAGACTGTCAAGAATACCAAAGTGTTGATGATTCACCCACCCCCACTTCCCACACACATCCCCACCACCGCTACTGCCCGCTCACCCCTCCCACTCCAAGCCCCCCCCATCCCCACCCTCCACACATCCCGACCCCCTCCACCCCCACCGCCCACTACCCCCCCCCACCCCATCCCCACTCCGTCTCCACCTCGTGTCACTTTGTCAGAATCCCAGGGCTTTTCCACGCCCCCGTGGTGCCTGCTTCCAGCTGTCAATCAAGGTTCCCCTCCCCCACAACACATACCCATACTCCTCCAGGTGCTGCGCAGAAGTTCCTAGTGACAACTATTTCAGGCATATCTGACTACGGCCTACTGAGCCATCTCTCCAGCTCACTAATTTGCAATTTGATGGATCTTTGGCTACTATAGCACACCAAAATCAATATTTGATATACAAAAGATGACATTCTTAAGGAGAAAATATAGAAACCATTAGTCCATGCTTTGAATGGGTATTGACGTTTGAGATTATGAGATCACTGTACAGAGAACATGTTTTCCGTCAGCAATTTAAGGGATGGGGCACGAAGCATTTTAGTTTTGAAAACAGCTTTCCAGCTGAAACTGCCATTCTAACCACAGAATATATATGACATGTATAATTCTTTTTATCCAGGTCATCAAATCTATAAAAAAAATAAAAATGGTCAGGAATAGAGAGGTGGCTCAGTGGTTAGGACACTGGCTGCTCTTGCAGAGAACCCAGATTTAGTTTCCAATACCCACACGACAGCTCAAAACCAATGGTAAGGGTTATCTAGGGGGGATCTGATGCCCTCTTCTGGCCTCCGCAGGCATTGCATGCATGTGGTGCGCAGACATACATTGAGGCAAAGCTTCCTAAACATAATTTAAAAACAAAGACAAACTTTAAAATTACTAGTTATCTTACAGTTTGTGCCTTTTACAGTCCCCATGTCACATACCTTCCTAACAACAGCAGTAAGGAACGTGATAACCCACAGAAGGCAGAACGGAGTCCTCACTCTCCCACGGTACACGCCGCTGAAGGGTGTTCCCTGGGCTGCCGTTCTTACTCATCTATTCTTGGGTTCCCAGAAGTGACCCTGGCGTGGTCCCATTCGGTCCTGCTTTTTTTTGTAATACAGGAATAAACAACTATTTGTAGTCAAATTAGCGCCCTTCACTTCCGAAGGTTCCATTCATCTTCTTCCAAAATAAATAAATAAATAGGTCGCCTCGTGGATGAGTAAGTCGACCCTTTATGTCGCATTGTATCACTCTGATCGGTTTCCGTCTCTCTCTGCCTCCCCTACTCTCCAGCCCCGGGCTCTCTGGAATGCAGTGAGTCACTGGCATATAGACACCGAACCATCTGTTATCAGCTGCAGCTATGGATTGCTCTAGAACAACGGAACTTAATCATGAGTGGGGATTTTCTTTTTTTAAAACATCCTCTCCCCGAGGACCTAAAAATATTGTTGGCCGTGCAGTCACAGCCAGCAGAGCCTCTGTCTGCTTCCTTTCTTCCTGACCCACAGCGCATGAGGATGTACCCAGGACCTGGTCAAACTTCATTTAATGCCTAGTGTAGCACCGGGCACACAAAAGCATTCAGTATACGTGCAATGAATATGTTGGGGGTAAATTTCAAAACTCTGGCCCTGCCAATCCCGGCATAAGTGGGAGACCAGAGAAGCTGGGACTTGCTGAGTCAACCACACAACCCCAGCTGGTGCCTTAGTTTCTGCTGGCTGTCCTTGTGGATGTCCAGGTGACGTCTTTGCCAACCTCACAACTGCCTTGTCTTTCCTATCCTCCTTCACCTTAAACCAGGCTTCAAAGACATGAGAGACCAGGGAGGAGGTAAGCATCCCGGAGGAGGTCACGTTGAGCTGTCAGTGTGTCAGGGCCTGAATATTCTTATAGTGATATGAATGGTACTTACGGAGAAAACTATACAGTTCAAGTATTTTAGTCAATATTTAAACATGAATTCCAGGATGGTTAAAATCCAGAGTTAGAATATAAACTACCATGTCTTCGTTTTTACTGAATATTCCCCCAAACACTGTCTGCCCCCCTTTCCTTTCTGTTGTGCTAAATAAAAACCATCCTGCCTCAAAGCAGCATGAAGAAAGAAACGTTTATTTGGTTTAAAATACTAGATTACAGTTCATCATTGACAAAGCAGGGGCTCAAGCATCCACAGTCAAGAGCAGAAAGAAATCAACCCATGCATGTCTGCTCCTGCTTCTACTTGCAAGCATCTGGTGTTTTCCTGTCCTGTATAATTCAGGACCCTTTGCCTAGGTAATGGTGCTGCCAACAATGGGCTGAGTCTTCCCACATCAATTAACAACCCAGAAAGTGCCCCAAAGGCTGGCCCACAGGCCAACCTGATGTAGGAGTTCCTGCAACTGAGACTTCCTTCTCTGCTGATTCTACATTGTATCAAGATAAAGGTTAAAAGGAACCGACACAAATCACTTGCTCTGTTAATGATTACATATGTAAAACTCAAAGTGAGCCTCTGGGAGACCCCCAAATGAGACTCAAGAATGGAGTTCCATGCAAAAGCAAGAGGTTTATTGTTTCAGCTTGCTGGGGTCGTCCTGTACCCAGAGGAGAGGCAACCCCTTCTCTCTCTTTCATAAACTTTTTATACAATTTTTGAGGGCAGATTATAGCAACAGCAACTAGGCACGTAATGATTGGTGGTCCTGGTGACATTTACATTAATTGGCTGGGCAGGGAGGGGGACTCAGGGACTCCCCCTAAGGCCTTCCAAGTCCGGGCTCTCTCTCACATGATGTTTCATTACATCCTACATTGTGTCAAGATGAAGGTTAAAAGGAACTGACACAAATCACTTGCCATGTTAATGATTACATAGTGTTTCATTACCCAGGCATAATAAGTTTTATTGATCTATATTCGTTGTGTAAAGTGATAGATTTAATCAACATGTTTTCGTTCAAATATAGTATGTTCCTTAGTACATTCCCATCTCATTCCTAATTTTAGTGGAATTTTTAAATTTTTTTCCCCATTTTGTATAATATTGGCCATAACTTTCTTGTGTGTAGCTCTTATTATATTGAGGTATGGTCTTTCTATTCCTGGTTCCTTCACAGTTCTTTTTTTTTTTTTTTTTTAATAATGAAGTGATGCTGGACTTTGTCAAAGACTTCTTCTACATCTATTGATTTGGTCATGTGATTTCTGTTCTCAAGTCTGTATGATACGCTACCATTACTGATCTGTGTTTATGGAACCATCCTTGCATCCTAGGAATTAAGCGAGCTTGACCACAGTGAATGATCTTTTGGTGTGTTGTTGAGTTCGGTTTGCCAGCATTTTTTTTTCTTTTTTCTTTTTTCTTTTTTTCGGAGCTGGGAACCGAACCCAGGGCCTTTCGCTTGCTAGGCAAGCGCTCTACCACTGAGCTAAATCCCCAACCCCATTGCCAGCATTTTTAAGAATCTTCTGCATCTGTGTTCATCAGAGTTATCAGCCTGTCGTTTTTGATCTGAGTCAGTGTCCAGATAATACTGGTTTTTGGTTTTTTTTTTTTTAAGATTTATTTATTTTATTATATGTAAGTATACTGTAGCTGTCTTCAGACACACCAGAAGACAGCATCAGATCCCATTACAGATGGTTGTGAGCCACCATGTGGTTGCTGGGAATTGAACTCAGGACCTCTGGAAGAACAGTCAGTGCTCTTAACCTCTGAGCCATCTCTCCAGCCCAATACTGGTTTTGTGAATTGAGTCTGGTAGTGTTCTTTTCATTTCTGTCTCATAGAACAGTTGGAGGAACGTGGATGTTAACTCTTCATTAAAAGCCTGGCAGACCTCCAAACCTTGGCTCTATCTTCCTTGAAACTCTAGCACCACAAAAATGAAGTGGAGGAAGAAGAGACCGTGCAGGCTAAAGCACAAGAGAAGAAAGACGAGGCACAGGCTGAATTAGCCTGTGCACCCAGGAAGGGAGAAGAGCACATGTAAGGGATGCTGGAGGCCTGCCCGGGATTCTGGTACAGCCTAGGACTGTTTGCTACAGTTGCAGACAATGGCGGTGGAACTTGACATCTCTCTGAGAGACTGCAGTGCTTCCAAACAAAACAGTGCCTGTTGCCCTGGACCTGTGACACTCTGGACTAGTTCTGATCTCACCTGTGGCCGAGTGTAACTTGTGCACAATAGATTCTATTTCTCATGGTCTCAGAAATCTATCCATTTCTTTAAGGTTTTCTTTAAGATTTATGGGAATATAGGTTTTCAAAATATATCTTACTGACCTTCTGAATTTCCTTTGTGTGTGTTACAATGTTTCTCTTTAACCAGTCATTTAATTTGCAGCTTCTTCTCTTTCTTTTGGTCAGTTTAGACAATTATTTATCAGTTTATCTTTTCAAAAACCAATCTTATGATTCATTGATTCCGTGTCTTGCTGTATTTCTTTATTTCTTCTCTGGTGTTTATTCTTTCTTTCGATGTTCTGGTGCCCGGTTTAGCTCAGACTTATTTTCTAGGACCTAAGATGCAACATTAAGTTACTAATTTGAGTTTGATCTAATTTTATTCTTGAGACAGGGATTTTCCACATAGCCCTGGCTATCCTGGAACTTACTCTGTAGATCAAGCTGGTCTCAAACTCCGAGATCTGGTTGCCTCTGCATCCCGTGTGCTGGGGTTAAAGGCGTGAGCCATCACCTCCTAGCCCCGAGTTTGGTCTACTGTTTCAATGCAGGCATTTCTAGCTGTAAACTTAGTTGCAGAAGTGCTTCTGTTGTACCCACAGGTTCTGTTTTGTTTTTTTTCTTTTGTTGCTGTTGTTGTTATCAATATCATTCAGCTATATGAATTTTCAGTTCCCTCCTGATGACCCTCCTAATAGTGTATGTCTTGGTCTCCATGAGTTTTTGTGTTTTCAGTAGTTTCTATGACTGTTCTTTCTGTTGCTGTCTTCCCCCCAACCCCCACCCTCGGAACTGAGGACCGAACCCAGGACTTTGCACTTGCTAGGCAAGCGCTCAACCACTGAGCTAATACAAGAATACAAGAATTATCTCAATTTTGCATTTGCTTAGTTCTGCCTAGTTGCCGGCTCCTAGTCAATGTAAGTTGTTTATCTCTTGATTTAACTTTAATAAGTCACATGTGTTCAGGAACATATGTATTTCCTCCAAATTATCCATCTTCTATGCCATAGGTTATCAGAGCATTCTCTAATGGTTCTCGGTTTTCATTGGAACCTTGGGTAACGTCTCCCTTTTCAGCTCCAGTTTTATCAATGCTGGTCTTTTCTCCCTTCCCTTTGGTGAATTTGACTAAGGCTTTTGTTTGGTTTGGGTTTTGCCTATCTTCTCAAAGAACCAACTCTTCAACTGGTTCCATATATTGTGCATTCAGTCTCCATTTTTGAAGATTCATTTTACCATTGTTTTGATAGGGGGTGTGTGTGTGTGTGTGTGTGTGTGTGTGTGTGTGTGTGTGTGTGTGTGTGTAACTGAGTGCAGATGCCATCAGAGTCCAGAGAGGCCATCAGATTCCCTGCACCCGGTGTTACAGGCAGTTGTGAGTCACCCGACATGGGTATTCTTAAACACTGAATCACCTCTCCAGGCCCTGGTCTGTTTAATTTTATGTGAGTCCTCTGATGAACTGTCCTTGCTTGAGTTATGCTCCCCAGTGCTCCTCAGGGGGAAGCTGACTGAGAGGCCATGCAGTCCTGGTGGAAACCTGCGGTAGAAAGCACTTGTCGGGGGCTGGAGAGATGGCTCAGTGGTTAAGAGCACTGACTGCTCTTCCAGAGGTCCTGAGTTCAAATCCCAGCAACCACATGGTGGCTCACAACCATCTGTAATGGGATCCGATGCCCTCTTCTGGTGGGCATGAAGACAGCCACAGTGTACAGATTATCCTTGAAAGAAAGGAAGAAAGTAAGAAAAAAGGAAGGAAGGAAGGAAGGAAGGAAGGAAGAAAGAAAAGAAAGAAAGAAAGAAAGAAAGAAAGAAAGAAAGAAAAAGAAAAGAAAGAAAGAAAAGCAAGCACTTGTCTGCCTCCCTGGAATCCCCAAGAAGGGTCAGACGGTGGCACTGGGTACTAATAGGAAAATGTACTTGATTCTCTTTTGGGGCTAAAGTATTGGTAATTAAGTAATAAAACACCATGGAAGGGGAGAGAAAGAGAGGGAAAGAACACAAGTGGGACATTTGAGAAATCAAGACATTATTGTATATTGGATAAAAGAAAACCAATACAATTCAAAAAAAAAAAAAAAAAGATTCTCCCTCCCTCTTTCTCTCAGCTCAGCTGCCCTTTCTCTCAGACTCTAGAGGTGGGAAGCAAGCTCTAGTCCTCTGCTGTCTGGAAATCACCGCCCTGCCTGTTAAATTCTGGTGTATGGGAGCTGGCCTGTCCATGCTGGGCTTTTGTGACCTGAGACTCTGAGTGGGAACCGAGGGCCCATGCATGTGTATTTACACTTGCTGGCTGGCTGGTGTCCTCTGGGACGCTCCTGGGGGAGGTGGAGGGGCGGTGAAGGTGGCCAGAGCCCTTCTTGCCTGTGTCCAGTGTCATGACCCCAAGGGCAGACAGGCACCCATGAAGAATCAATCCACTTCAGGCTCCTACACATCCACAGCACAGCTAAGACTGGGGTATCATTGCAGAAGAGGGGAGAGGAGGAGTCAGAGGGACAGGGAGTTCCCGAGAGGCTGGCCCTCCTAGGAATGTCAGAAGCTAGCCCCGTAACTCTCACCAGCATGACGGTCCAACATGGGGTGAGCAAGTGTAACAGCAGTAGCCATGCCATAGGAGATGGGGAAAGCCTAGGAGTCCTCAACCCTACACAAAGAACTGCAGGCAACTAGGGATGCTGAGGCCGGAGGAAGTGGCGTGGGTATCAAAACAGACATGGAAGAAATCATTCCGTGGGAAGGAATGGAATCTTGTTAACTTGTGTATGTATGGTGGGTAAGGAGTACAGGGAGCACCCAGAGGAGTGGGGAGGACTCGAACCCATTGGAGCAAAGCTTCGTTTCAGCAAATGATTGCTCTTCAGTGCCACCTAAGGTCAACTTAGTCCTATAGACATCTATATCAACTGTTCTGCTATTCCTAGCAGTGGCCTTGTTGGAAACCTCAGATCCAAAACTCTGTGCGAGCACAAAATAGACAGAAGTGGTGACTTGGGAATTTCTTATGATGACTTAGAATTCTAATCTATTTAACATTTCCTTTTTTTTTTTCCTTAAGATTTGTTTATTTATTGTGTACTCGGTGCTCTGCATGCATATATGTGTGCCCACCAGAAGAGGGCGCCAGATCTCATAGATGGTCGTGAGCCACCATGTGGTTGCTGGGAATTGAACTCAGGACCTCTGGAAGAGCAGCCAGTGCTCAACCTCTGAGGCATCTCTCCAGCCCCTCACACTTCTTTAAACAGACTTGGGGCTGGAGAGATGGTGCCTCAGTGGTTAAGAACACTGGCTGCACGGGTTGGGGATTTAGCTCAGTGGTAGAGCGCTTGCCTAGCAAGCGCAAGGCCCTGGGTTTGGTCCCCAGCTCCGAAAAAAAGAAAAGAAAAAAAAAAAAAAAGAACACTGGCTGCTATTCCAGAGGACCCGAGTTTGATCGCAAGAACCTATATGGCACCTCACAACCATCTGTAGCTCCAGTTCCAGGGGACATGATGCCCTCTTCTGACCTCTTTGAGCTCCAGATGTCCACATGGTGCACAGATGCAGGTAAAACATCTATAAATAAAGATGAAATAAAATAATCGGACTTATAGCTTGCGAACAAATCTCCACACCCAACATTAATAAAATTATATGGCAGCTATAAATTAGACACGGGCCTCTGATTGAGAGCTCTAAAGAATGTTCCATAGTAGCTTGATTGAGAAACGAACTGCAGTGATTTTTCTGGGACAGACTGCACCTCCTAGAAGAAAACCCCCATCCTCATAAAGTCAAAACAATCTTTTAAATCCTGTTACTACAGTATCTGTAAAAATCCCAACTCTTCCCCACTCCCCAAATCTCCACACCACATACCTGAATGGTAAAGGTAAAACATTGTGTGTGTGTGAGTATGTATGTATGTGTGTGTGTGTGTTTGTGAGTGTGTGTGAGTGTGTGTATGTGTGTGAGTGTGTGTATGAGTGTGTGTGAGTGTGTGTGTGTATGTGTGTGAGTGTGTGTATGAGTGTGTGTGTATGAGTGTGTGTGTATGTGTGTGTAAGTGTGTGTATATATGTATGTGTGAGTGTATAAGTGTATGTGTGTGAGTGTGTGTTTGTGAGTGTGTGTGTGTGTGTGTGTGTGTGTATGAGTGTATGTGTGTGTATATGTGTATGTGTGAGTGTGTTGTGTGTATGAGTGTATGTGTGTATATGTGTATGTGTGAGTGTGTATAAGTGTATGTGTGTGTGTTTGTGAGTGTGTATGAGTGTGTGTGTGCATGTGTATGAGTTATGTGTGTGTGTGTGTGTGTGTGTTGGGGGGAGGAGGACTTGCTGGAGAGATGGTTAAGGCACTGGCTACTCTTGCAGAAGACCCCAAGTTCAGTTCCCAGCCCCCACAGGACAGCTCACAATCATCTGCAACTCTAGTTCTAGGGGAACTTGTGTCCTCTTTGGATTTCCACAGACACGGTACACAGGTGGCACACACACATACATACATACGTACATACATACAGGCCGAAAATTCATACGCATAAAATAAAAACCAATTAGTCTAAAAATCAAAAACTAGACCTACCGTAGTTGATTTTTTTCTTTCAGCTCAGTCTATTAAAGAAAGGAAGGAAGAAAAAGAATAAAATAAAATATTGTGTTCCTCTTCAACACTCTGGGACTGCTCTAAGGCCCAACACCAGCCAGGTGACTGTGTGGTAGGTGTGGTCAACTTCCAGCAGCATCCTGCCTCCCTGGGGTGGAGCTGATGTGGGACCCCACTAACCCTACACTGGTCTTTTGCTATGCTAACTACTGGTTACTCGGGGAGACCACACATAGACCCAGGTGATGCTAAGTGACCTTGCCCCCGCCCCAAGTTACCCCTGATTGGTGAACAAAGATGCTGACAACCAATAACTGGCCAATAGCTGGAAAGAAGAGACATAGTTGGGGCATAGGGTTCCCAGGGCTTGGGGGCTGAGAAGAACCGCGAAGTGGGAGAAGAAAAAGGTGGAGAAAGGAGATGCTGCCATAGGGTAAGAATCTTAAAATAATGGCCCCGGCACCGAGGGCTGGTTAACCGGAGTTAAGAGCAGCCCAGATGAAACACGGCAAAGTATATAACAGGGTTATCGTCGGGGAAATAGACCTAACAGCATAGAAGACAGATATCTGCCCAACTCTTGTGCTGATTACAGCTTATTATAAATAAAAAGGTGTGTGCGTCTTTTATCCAGAAACTAAATGGCCTAAGGCAGGGTGGAAACCCCAGATTGGGATTAAATATTTTCTACAACAACAGTCAGTCCCCTATAGACTAGTTTCCTCTGACGTCTACATGATGTGCTCCCTCTAAAGAAGATTAGACTCATACCAGAGAAAATGTATTTAAGTAAGATTGGCATCTGAGGTATACACCATTACTGTTCATGACTCTCAGGGAAGAATAGGACCAGACAGAAAAAATAAATAATTTGATAAATGAAGGTATTGTGGGCGTGCACTTTTGCAAACTTTAATTAAATAGTTCCGCTGAGCGAAACAGAATCCACATAAGAGTGTTTAGCAGAAATTAATTGAATAGGATTTCAGAATCAAGATCTTGCGATGCTCCAAGAAGGCTGGACCCAACGCCCAACTAAAGAGAAATGTGGTGGTCAAAGAAAATGGTCCCAGAGCCCAGAGGTAGGAGAAGGTTGAAAGCCTTTGAACTTCTACAAGATTAGCCAAGGGAGGGAATACTTTAAACTGAGGAAACAGGAAGTACACAGATAAAAGGTTTGTTTTGTTTCTTACGAGGATGGTTGTTCTAGAAGCATTCTTCCAGGAAACCAATCCTTTCCCACCTAGAGGTTGAAGTTTCCTGAGAAAACCACAAATATCCTCTCTCTCTGCCTCTCCCTGGCATAGTGTGGAGGTTCAATTGGTGACTAAAAAGCTACAAAAATGGACCTGTCCACTCACACCCTGCCCAGATGTTATCGACACCGGAAGGGTATGAGTAACTTTGAAGAGAGAGCCTGGAGAGACAAGGGACAGAAATGAAGCAGGCAGGGTGTGTGCCCATACGGTTGGACAGCAGAGTAGCGTGCCGTCCTACTCAAAGAAGATGGCTGGGCTTCAGGCAACGATTAAGACACGAAACACTACAAGGCTGAGACCCTGAGACTAAACCATTCTCAAATTAATCCCTGCTCCCTGCTAGGAAGTAGCTAGACCTGGCTGGTTTGAGTGAGCCACGGCGCCTCCTGGTGGTGGCCTGCTGAAGTGCAGCCCCTGTGGAGTTGTAAGGTGGCGGGAAGGGAGAAGGGAAATAGTTACTTTCCCATAGACCCAGCTCCATCCTCCCTCTGGATGACAGACGTCGCTGAACCATTGACATTATCTAGTCTGCGATTCATAGTCGATTTACAGAGTCACCGTCAATGCCAGGTTAAGCCGCGAGCTTTGTGTCTTGAAATCATGTGGACTATTTAAGGCCGTTTGCGGTATTCTGTGTCTTGAATTTTTTTTTAGTTCACACCCCACCCCCATTGAAGGAGCGTAGCCTCCCTTGGCTTCTTTCTTTTTAGCCTCTGCTGGTAGTGTGTGGGTAACTGCTAGGACAAAACCAGGATGAGGCTGCATCACTATGCAATGGGATTTTGTTCTGGGGCCCGGAGATGGGGCTCAGATCCCGATATGGTCCAGACAAGAGTGGCTATGCAGGTATCTGGAAGATGTGATCAGTGGGCAGAAAATTAACCCGGGGATATATCTGAAATGGGCTTAATAAGGTTCACTTGGAAGATGGGGGAGGCGGGTGATGAAGACACACCTCCTCAGACATCAAAAGTGAAGTACCATAACTAAACTCTGTGTGTGTGTGTGTGTGTGTGTGTGTGTGTGTGTGTGTCCCCATGTATTCTCGGCCAGCCTCTTTTTCTCTCTCTCTCTCTGTCCTTCTCTGTCCCTCCCAGCTCCGCACCCTTCCTACAATAAACCTTTTACACCAGGCCTGGGTGTGGCATGATTTCTCTGGGGGGGGGGCACCTTGGCATGGGCCCACCAGGAGCTCCCTTATTCCCACCGCATTATATTATTTTATAATTCATAACAATGAGACCCCTTGATACCCAACCAGGCAACGCCCACTGGAGTGAGCTGTTTTCCAACGAGTTTATTCATGAGGGAGTGAGATCCCCAACAAAGATGGTCTGCCCTGAAGATATGCTTGAAGAAGTGACTGGAGCTATCATGTGAGCAGCTAATGGCTCTTCCTGAAACCTGTGGTCAGAAACTGACTGGGTTAGCATAATATGTGGGTGGAGTTCCAGCCTTCCGTTGTGACACCTGGGGCACCTGTGAGTGGCCCTGTGAAAGTTCGATGGCTTCAGTGAGGTTGAGATCAACAAGACTATCCCTAAGGCCTTGAGACAAAATATACAAGGAGATTCCTTCAAAGTTTCACCACAAACTATACCTCAGACTGAATAGCGCATGCAGAACTAACACAAACATGTCTGAATTTCTATCTGAGAGGCAGCAGTCAGGATGTGCAGAGCAGAGGCAATCAGCCCGGAGATGGCGAGTGCACAAGCACTCATGGAAGTCTTTCGTTTATTTTGTCCCTGTAAGATGCTTGGTTTCTGGAGGAATAAATAACAACAACAAAAAAAAAACCCTCTGGAAATGTCACTGTTAATGGCCGATGTAGACACTGCATCTCTGGATCAAAGATATCACCCATCAAAGATTTAAGTGCTGAGGGTCTTTAAAATAACACACGCTATGTGCTAAAAGCCCTTTCTGAGTTTTGTTTAACTCTAACCTGGAAGCACTCCTGTGAGGTCAGTCCTCCGAGAGGCCGCTAACTTGCATAAGACAACAATGGCTGTACCCGGGGCTGTGCGCTGGCCTCCTTCCTGAGCGTGTACATGCAGGTACTTCCTGGCACCTACAGGTTCCCAAGTTCTTTGCAGAGTACTCTGCCGGTCTCAATGCTCACAACAACACGCAGGAGGATATGAGGCATGGAGACAACACGTCACAGTGAGAGCCTCGCTGAGCCACCTTGGACAGCAAACAACTGCCAAGGGCCAGAATGGGGCTTGTGGGCAGACTGCTTCTGCTCTGACACCAAAACTCTCAGGGCCGCCTGTCTTATGCCAGCCCAGGCAGCTTTCAGTCTTGCCTGTGTAGCTTCTATACAAATAACCTGAGAAATTTGTGGTTGTTTCTTTGTTTCAGATTTTGGTTTTTTAAGTCAGCTTTTGGGTTTAGTGGTTTGGGGTTTTTATTTCTTTGTGTTTGATGAGATGTATAGCCCTGGCTGACCTGGAGCTCCTTACTGAGACCAGGCTGGCCTCAAACTCACAAAGATCCACATACCTCGGCATCTCAAGTGCTGGGACTAGAGGTTTGTGCCACTACGCACAATCTTAAAACAATAATTCAAAGGAACGGTAAGAATGAAGAAAGTCGTGGCAGGGAATGCCCTCACGATGACAAGATTTGGGCTGGAGAGATGGTTCAGTGGTTGAGTGCACTGACTGCTCTTCCAGAGGTCCTGAGTTCAATTCCCAGCAACCGTATGGTGGCTCACATCTGTAATGGGATCCGATGCTCTCTTCTGGTGTGTCTGAAGACAGCTACAGTGTACTCATAGTCATACAATAAATAAATCTTAAAAAAGAAAGATGACAATATTTGTCATTACTAGCCACTGGTAATGTATCTTGCAAAAACATATCATAAAAAGATGGGTCATAAATAGAAGGATTTGGGCCATGAAGTCAAAGAAAAAAGGCAAACCAGGGGGGGGATTTAGCTCAGTGGTAGAGCGCTTGCCTAGCAAGCACAAGGCCCTAGGTTCGGTCCCCAGCTCGAAAAAAAAAAAAAAAAAGAAAAAGGCAAACCAGGAAAGAAAAGCTAGTCTCAAACACCTGACCAATGGAAACTTTATTAAACAGTGAGAGCCAAAATGATACAGTTCCCAGTACTCCCTTATTGAAGATGATACCAAGCACTCACTACTCATAAATACAGTACCTGGTACTCCCCTATCCAATGTAATACAGTACTTAGTACTCCCCCACTCAGTGGTATAGTGCTTAGTACTCAGCCATGATGAGAGTACCTAACACTTCCCCCACCCAAGATGTGTGTGTAAATATATATGTAAATATATATATTTACACATGATATACTTGGGAGGGGGTGGCCAGAGAGAGGGGAGAGGGAAGGGAGGGGGAGGGGAAGAGAGGAGGAGAGGGAGGAGAAGGAGAAGGGAGGAGGGGGGGGGGGAGGGGGAGGGAGGGAGAAGAGAGAGAAAGAGGCTTAACACAATGAAGTTTATTTCCAGCTCAGGTTACGTGTGCCAGACGGGGAAATGCGACCATCCACGACTTCAGCTGATGGGTAATAGAGAGTCACTTCCTTGATATTGGTAGAATGGGAACTGAAGTGGGCATAGATTCTCATGTCACCTCTGCCCACATTACTGGGGCCAAAGCAAGTCACAGGATGTGCACAGCTGTATGCGGGGCAATAAAAGGCAAACTTAGAATGTGCCGAGAAGAGAGAATTCAGCTGTGTCCAACCCTAATGACGGGGACATCCCGTAAATGTCACTGGAAAAAGGAAATTGGAGCCGAACACAGAAGTGTGTGATCGCCCAAGAAGGTCGTCTTTAACTCCGTGACCTCAGCTCAAGACCGACCTGAAGATTTTCCCAGGAGCAATGGCAGGTGTTGAAAAGGCCATCGGCTAGGAGGTCACTGGACCACAGTACACTGGGTCCTTAGGTAAGCCAGCCAAAGCCCACCTCAGGGTAAGACATATACTTAGCCCGTGCAGACAACCTCTGACAAGCCATTCCCTGCAATCAGCCAGACGAGTCCTCCTCTCCCCTGTAACGCATCAAATATTGTCACATGAGAGACTTCCTCTTCCTCCCCCCAGTTGAAGCCCCAAACTCTCTACGGTCTGGAGCTACCCCACTCATGGCTGAATGGCCGCCTGCTCAGATAAACGCTGTAATAGGGTGAGATGTCTCAATTTACCATCTAACGTGTTTTAGCAAGTGTGGGGGGGCATGAGGAGGCGCTGCAGGGAGCTGGTGGCCACTGATGTATGCCAATGGGACAAAGAAGACACAATCATAACTGGCTCAGTGGCTTGCCACTAAACCTTGATGTCACAAAGCCCCGGGATGGCAGGTGTAAGCTTTAGGCAGAGGAAACATTTGAGATTATCCCGCTCACAGCCCTGTGATTCTTAATGAATATCTAACAGCACAGAGTGGTCAGGTAAGAGCTGGAGGGCTGCCTCAGTGGATAAGAGCACTGGCTGCTTTCGAGGAGGATGTGGGTTCAATTCCCAGCACCCACATGGTGGCTCACAAGCATCTATAACTTCATTTCCAGAAGACCC
This sequence comes from Rattus rattus, assembly GCF_011064425.1. Classification (NCBI taxonomy): domain Eukaryota; kingdom Metazoa; phylum Chordata; class Mammalia; order Rodentia; family Muridae; genus Rattus; species Rattus rattus. Next base: position 5,934,055 of record NC_046169.1, read on the forward strand.
AATGTCCTCTTCTGGCTTCCACAGGCACCAGATATGCGGGTGGTATAGACACATGCATGCAGGCAAAGCTCTCAGACACATAAAATAAATATATCTATTTTTGAAAAGAAAGGTGTGTGCACCGCGATGCAGTCTGCTTTGATGCCATCTCCGTATAGGAGGTGAGGGCTTTGATGTTTGCCTCACTGATTCTGTGGGCAGCTACTAGGCCAAAACGGCAAAATAAACAGTAGACAAAGCCAGGGCTACTGGGAGGGGAAAGAGGCCTATGACAAGAAAGCAACCTTGTAACATCTTCCCCTAGTTCTCTGGAAAGCTCAACCCCAGGAACTAGGTAGGTTTCTCCCTTCCCAGGGAAACCCTAGTGTGTAAGAGCTTTGCCAGTGTGCTTCTGTCTTGGCTCTGCCACCCCAGCAGGAAGTAGAATACACAACTGGACTGGCAGAACGGGGATGTGTGTGATTCGCTGCAGAGTCCCACAAGCTGATGGTGGAGTAAGGGATCTGGGCTGCTTCCGGTTCCTGCCTTTACTCTGCTCTGCGGCCGGAAGTGAACTAAACACAGGTTTACCTCTCACAATGTGTCATTTCTCGGGGATTCACACTCACCAGGGTCCCCAGATGACCAGTCCAGAACAAAACAGTAAAGTCAGAGTTGAGCATGTGTCTGTAATTCCAGCATTTAGGGTGCCAGGGTGGGAAGAAGTATCACAGATTCCGGGCCAGCCTGGGCTACACAAGGAGGTGCTGTCTCAAAAAACCAAACTGTGTTCACACGTGTTATGGTAATGCCCCCCACCAAAGCCGTTTACTTTGAAAATAAGTTTCAGTTGTCTTCTATCGAATGTCCCCATACTGTACCCATTGGTTACAGCTACCTGTTTTGAGGGGAATTCAAGGGAACTAAGAAGCTCGTGTTGGAAATTATAATTTTCTCTTTCAATAGCACTTGCTTCTAACCTCAAGATTCTCCCTCAAAAGATGAAATTGGTGTTGACAGGCTCAGGACATGCCATTTCTGAAATAGGATGTTCAGTGCTGTAGAAGATGAGAGCAGAAATGGTGACATCACTTCCCTTCAGCCAAGGGATCAGACCTAGGAAAGAGGCTGTGGGTGCAGCTCAACTGTCCAGCATGGTCTTAGGACCCATGAGGCCCTGGATTCCATCCCCAGTACCAACCAATTAAACAAACCAGGAAATGTCCTCTGACTTGAGAGGTGCCGTTCCTATGCTTGCTGAAAAGAGTAGGCGTTCCAGTCACAGGTCGCAGAGAGGAGTCTGAATAAGCAGGATTTGATAGCTCACCTTATCAACGTGAGATGGTACTCCATTATCCAACCACATATTCCCGTCACGATCTACTTCTTGTAAACTAATGAGACAAGAACACCTTCCCTGGGGGCTGGAGAGATGGCTCAGCGGTTAAGAGCACTGACTGCTCTTCCAGAGGTCCTGAGTTCAAGTCCCGGCAACTACATGGTGGCTCACAACCATCTGTAATGGGATCTGGTGCCCTCTTCTGACCTGCAGTCACATATGCAAGCAGAAAGCTGTATATAGAATAAATAAATCTTTTTTTAAAAATGAAGAAAGAAGGAGGGAGGAAGAGGAGGAGGGGGAAGAGGAGGAAGAAGAAGAAGAAAACCTTTCCTCTTCTCAAGGACTATAAGACTTCATTGCAGTAGCCCCTGAACTAGTCAGCATGGCCTCCCACACATGAAATCTGTTTTTTCTGACGTTTCTAGGAGACACAATCTCACAGCAAATGTCCCGTTCCTCTATCTCTTACATTCCTTCCTGCCCCCCTTCCTCAATGGTCCCTGAGCCTTAGGTGCAGGAATTGGGCTGTAGATGTATCAGCTGGGACTGGGATCACTGGATCTCTTGTTCTCCGTGTTAGAAATGCCAAGTCTCATCAACATGGCTGCCTAAATGAGACCCAAACAAGGATGGCACCAATGGGCATGCTGACCTGGAAGGGAAAAACTCGAGGGGCCTCAACCTTAGCAATGAACTGGGGGCAACTGGGGAATGCCAAAGGCAGGAAAATCATCTTCATTGGGAAAGAGCCCCCCAAACTCCTTATCTAATACCAAGTGGTCAGCTCCAAGACCATATACATAAAAGTGACTTTATATGGATGGAGTAGGTTGTATTTTTGTGATTGGGTATTTAGGAATGTATGTGTATATGTGTATGTGTATGTATTTGTTATGTATAGTATATGTATATTTATATATGTGTATATGTGTATGTGTATGTATTTGTTATGTATAGTATATGTATATTTATATATGTGTATATGTGTATGTTATGTATAATATATGTATATGATGTATATGATATATACACATATGGGTATATGTATAGTATATTTATATGATATGTATGTGTATCTGTATGTGCATTGTTATGTATAGCATATGTATATGATATATATGTGTATTTGTATATGCGTATGTGTCATGTATAGTAATGTGTATGATGTATATGATATATACATGTATGGTATATGTATAGTATATTGTATGATATATATGTGTATTTGTATATGTATATGTGTTATGTATAGTATATGTACATGATGTATATGATATATACACATATGGGTATATGTATAGCATATGTATATGATATATATGCTCTATATGTGTATGTGGGTATGTGTGTGTGTTATGTATAGTATAAGTATATGATGTATATGATATATATGATATATATGTATATATAAAACAATAATTAAAGAAAAAAGGTCATAATTTGAGAAAGACCATAGTGGTTGCATGGGAGGGGTTAAAGAGAGGAAAGGGAAGGGAAATAATGCAATTTTATTATAATTTCAAAAAATAAATTATTTAAAAATATGCTTTATTGTCCCTACTAGAAAGAAAAGAGGCTGGTACATGCCTTTAATCCCAGCACTTGGGAGGTAGATGCAGGAGAGGGTCTCTGAGTTTGAGGCCAGCCTGGTCTACAACAGAGAGCTCTGGGCCAGCCAGGGCTACACAATGAGACCCTGTCTCAAGCAACCACAACAAAACAAGACAAAAAAACCCTAACATTAAAAGTACGTAAGGTCTTCATTTCCTTCTGAATTCTTTCTATCACAGAAAGTATATACTAAATGGATCTGTGTGCTTTTCCCTCGCGGTGGATGCCTCTGCCATGACTCTAAGATGCGAAAGGAAGATACGTTTCCATCCACTGTTGGTGGCAGTCCAAGCCGTCCTCCGGAGTGTGTCTGTGACACTCTGTTCCGGAGAAGCAGTGGAGAGAATATCCCAAGGAGACAATGAGGCAGGAAGTGTCATTGTCTGGAAGTGATGTGACGTTTGTACGTGATGAGGTACTCATTTCTCAAATAAAAAAAAAATCTGTGAAGAGAAGAATTATGACTACTATTTACAACAACTTTTCATAAACATCCCCAAATTCCAGGCACAGGACAAAAGACATGACTCACCGGCACGCACGGAGGCCGGCCCTGCCAGGGAAGTGGCCCTGGGGAGGATTGCTTCCGTAATAATGCCTGAGGGTGGCTCTCAAGAGGTCTGTAGGAAGCTGATAATAGGGCATTTTGCTGGAGGGTCGCTGGTAAAAATCTAAGTTTTGAAGAGCATTTCCTTAGTTAAAAATGTCTCATTTCCAGATCTCGACTTGAATTTTTACAGGTCCGTGACCGCAAGACTTCAGGCTTGTCATGGCAGACAGATAACTGATGTGTGTTTGTAATTGTGTCTCAAGGGGGGATGGTCCCTGACAGGGTAGCTTGAAGTCTCGGTTGCTGTGGTTTGAGTCCTGCCTCCCCCCTCCTTCTGTCAGCCTGCAGGAGGCCTTCCCGCCACCATTAGAAGCATGGGGCTGGTCAAAAGGCTACACCCCAGCCTCATTGATCCCACTTGGTCGGAGGTGGCATCATGAGTCCCTATCTTATAAAGGATCCACAATGTTCTGAAGATGAGACCTTCAGAACAAGTTCAGAAACACTGAAACCGAGTCAATAACTCATATCAAAAAAGGAATAGGGGTTGGGGACTTAGCTCAGTGGTAGAGCGCTTGCCTAGCAAACGCAAGGCCCTGGGTTCAGTCCCCAGCTCCGAAAAAAAAAAAAAAGGAATAGAAAATCAGTGTCATTGTGCAGAAACCGAAGACCTTGCACGTTGCTGGTTGAGGATGTAATTCAGTAGCCATGGGCAGACATGTGCCGTCTCTCCCAAGGCTGTGGATTTAAGTATCATGTGATCCAGGAACCCCCATTCTGGACACACACTGGGCGGATCGGGAAGCTAGGTCTTAAGGACAGATTTGCTCATTCATGTTCACCATAGCCAAGAGGGCAAAAGCACCCCAAATATCTACTGATGGATTATTGCATATGGTTCATATTTTCAGCAGAGTATGAGGCAGACTTGAAATGGATGTGCTTTGAGAATATTAGTCTGTTTGGAATAAAACTTTCACAACAGACAACCCGCTGAAGCAGGATATAGGACCTAAAGGAGTCAAATTCACATACAGAAGAGTAGAAATGTGGGTGCCAGGGTGGGGAGCAGAGGGGATGGGGGAATGGTTGTAGGTGGGTCCAAATGCACGAATGGTAGTGAAGGCTATTCCCCAATAGCCTGCATCCAGACAGAACACAGAAAACCGGGGTTGGGGATTTAGCTCAGTGGTAGAGCGCTTGCCTAGCAAGCACAAGGCCCTGGGTTCGGTCCCCAGCTCCGGAAAAAAAAAGAAAAAGAAAAGAAAAAAGAAAAGAAAGGAAAAGAAAAGAAAACAGAAAACCAACATGGTTCCATGTGGAAAGGTTTAATGAGAGAAGAGTAGGGGGGGCGGTAAGTAAAGGCCTGCCATGAACGTGTGGAGGGAAGGGAGGGTGGGGAGAGAAGAGACAGAGGGAAGAGGGCAAGAGAGCAGAGAAGAACAAAGAGCAAGAGGAGGAGGACAGGCAAGCAGCGTCCTTTATAGTCAGGCATACCTGGCTGTTGCCAGGCAACTGTGGGGCGGAGCATACCTGGCTGTTGCCAGGCAACTGTGGGGCGGAGCATACCTGGCTATTGCCCGGTAACCGTGGGGGTGGAGCTTAGACAGAATACCAACAAAGGCCCCACAGTGCTGTGAACTTGCGTGAACTACATCCTTGGAAATGCTTATTAGCATAGCGATTCCAGCACTGGGGAGGTGATGTAGAAGGATCATGAATAGTGGTCATCCGCAACTATAATCCGAGTTCAAGACCAGCATGGGCTATGTGGGACTTTGTCTTGAAGAAATAACAAAAGGCAAGCAGTGGTGTGTGCGTTCGATGCAACTGAAAAGTTAGTTTACAAATCAAATGGAAAGGCCCACACATAAAGAATAAATCGTTAGCCCCGAGTGTTTTCCAGACGGAAAAAAAAATCGGAGTCAAGATTCTCTTAAAGAATGTAGGCTTCACAGAGACTGAACAATCTCCACAGCCGGACAAGCAACACACAGTACAAATCCGAATCTAACACACCACACAGCCGGCACCATATTCAAGGGCAGGGTTTTAAAAAAGATTTATTTATTTTTATGTATGTGAGTACACTGTAGCGGTCTTCAGACACACCAGAAGAGGGCATCAGATCTCATTACAGATGGTTGTGAGCCACCATGAGGTTGCTGGGATTTGAACTCAGGACCTCTGGAAGAGCAGTCAGTGCTCTTAACTGCTGAGCCATCTCTCCAGCCCTCAAAGGCAGTTTTTTAAAGATCCCAAGGTCAGTACTGGAGCGGTAGCTCACTGTCTAATCGCACTCACTGGCTGTGTGAAATCACCCATACCCATAAAATAAATAAATAAATCTTTAAAAACAAAATAAAAAGACCAAGGTGTAAAGGTGCTCATTTGTGCCAAGGACTCGAGGACCCATCCAAGCTTCTTCAAACATAGATTGAAGTCAGCAACTTAAGAGGCTGGAGAGATGGCTTCTGCCGTTGAGAACACTGGCTGCTCTTCCAGAGGACCCCGGTTCAACTCCCAGAATCCACTTGGCAGCTCACAACTGCCTGTGACTCCAGTTCCAGGGGATCCAACACTCTCACACGGACATACATGCAGGCAAAAACACTAATATATATAAAAAAAAAAATAAGAAAAAGAAATGAGTAAGACCTTGATCTCATCAAACTCATTATAAGAAGGTTTCTCCATTCTGTCATAAATATATGTTTCCTTAGACAAAATAGAGAATGGTATCACCCCATTAGAGTTCACTTTAAATCTCACAGTTAGACAGATGGAGAGATGGCACACTGGTAGGGAGTGCTTGCTGCACTTGCATAGGACTTGACTTTTATTCCCAGCATCCATGGTCAGTGGTTCACAATGCCCTGGACCTCCAGATCCTTGGCATATGAAGTCCTTTTCTGGCCCACATGCACACATGTGTGTGCGCGCGCATGCGTGCGTGCGTGCGTGCGTGCGTATGTGTGTGTAGGAGGGGTTATAGTCTCTTTTTGACAGTTTTCAAGTTAACATTTTACTCTACTGTGTCCCCACAAAGGATTTCTAGAAACTTCCCACATTCCAGAACCTTGACCTTTGACCAAATGCAGAGAAAGTTTTGGCAGTGCCCAGTGATGGCCTCCAATGTTCTGGCTTCACAACTGCCCCCAAATTCATAACCCAGGTTCCCTATGGCTCTCTATAAAACCTCCTACCCACCTTGCATTTACTGTGGATGGCGTTCCCGGGGCAGAGGGGCTACGCACGCTGCTCTCCAGTGGCTCCACTAGGGGCCCTCAGAAGGCAGGAGACAGATCCAAGAACAGCTAAACCTCTAGGCTTTCTTTCCTCCTGTCTGATTTTCAGGAAGTTTCCTTCCAAATCTTTGAGCACTTCCTGTCCCCTTATCTCAGTTACGTGTTTGGCTCAACATGATTTTTTTCCCTATAGGGCGAATATGGAACTCCTAGAGGAAACAGGACAGACATAAATACACTTTGTTGAGGCTATAGGACCTGGGAACAATAGCCCATTGCTCATAGGGACAACAACCTAGCAAGGGGTGACTATTTTTCTACATGAATGTGACAATCATATTCTTCACATTTAGTCCAGAGCTGCTTCCAAGGAGCCAAAAGCCTGTCTGCAATTTGCAATCACTTCCGGACCACTGTCCACTTTTGGATGGGTGAGGGGACCCGGTAAGGCTGCAGATTCAGCTCTTCCCCCACCTGTCTCCTTGGGAAGGTGTACTTCACTGTCAGGGCGTGAGATAGGCAGGCAGAGACACAGCAGAGAAACATGGACTGCGGTTGTCTTGGGTCACAGGATCACTTTGGAAGCAAAACCACTTTCCCCAGATCTCCTAGGGTGTCCAGCCCCTCCCCCCGTGGCCATGTCCTCCTGTAACCGTTACAACCAAAGTCCAGACTTAGCTTCCTCTGCTCCACGTCGGACCTCAGAGAAAGAGATTTTTAGTTTCTGAAGTCTCACTCTGTGTGATTTCAGTTTCTAGGATGGGCTGATGAGGTCCCAATCTGTAAAGAGAAAAATTCAAGTATTTGAAGCCCTGGGAACTTGGAAAGGGAGTTAAATGTAGCCCGAGAACAAGAGAAGCAGGTACACAGCCTGGAACTCTTGTTTCTGGAGCATCTGCGGCTCTGAGCCCCAACCTAAGAAAGAACCACAGGTGAGACTGAAGGGAGAAGCAGCTGGTAAAGGTCTCAGCTGCTTTGTCTGGTCCTCCCCTCCTAGTCACCCTCCGCTCTGGTCACTCTGGGTTTTTTGGTTTGGTCTGTCTATCTGGCTGTCTGTCTGACTGTCTGGCTGTCTGGCTGGCTGACTTGCTTACTTTCTTCTTTTTTATATTTATTTATTCATTTATTTATTTTTCTGAGACCAGCTCTTGCTGTACACCCAAACCTGGCCTTGAACTCATCATCCTCCTACCTCAGGTTGCTGAGTTGGGGATTGCAGGCTCCATGCTGGCCTCTTTAACGGAAGTAGCTCATTTTCAGGAAGTGGAGTTTGGAGGATTGTGTTCCTTCCCGGGAAAGAAGGAAAGAAAAAGGAAAGGAAGAAAGAGGGGAGGGAGGGAGGGAGGAAGGAGGGAGGAGGGAGGGAGGGAGGGAGGGAGAGAGAGAGAGAGAGAGAGAGAGAGAGGATGAAAGAAATGGGGTGTGTGTCCCTCTGGCCTGGTTCCCTGTGAGCTGGAGGAAGCTGAGGCTCAAGGTGACCCTTAGGCTTCAGGAAGCCACAGGAAGTTGCCATTAGGCTAACCTCAGAGAGATGGGGAGGCATAAAGAGGAGAGGTGTGGGCTGGCCCTTTAAAGTTGCCCTGATCTAAGGCGAGCCTCTTAAGGCATTATATCCGGGTGCAGACAAAACTGCTCCTTCATATTGCTCATGCCCCGAGGACCTGAGAACGTGGTTGTACTGGAGACTGGACCTTGAGGAGGTGATTTAAGCTTAACTAAAGCAGTGGAGTTGGGCTCCCTTCCGTTTAAGAGGAAGGAGAGCCAGCAGGGGCTGAGGAGAGGTTCCTGAGGACTGGCCACTGGAGTAAGAAGTCGCGCCAGGGAGGAAGGCCTTCTGAGACCTTGCAGACTTCCAGCGCCTGTGGGATGTTCAACTCTAGCAGCCAGGACCAGTGTGTAGGTGAGTCACCCCAGCACCTCCCTTCACCTGGGACACTGATTACCTGGCTAGACCTGAGTGACAAGTGGAGCAGCCAGGGCACCCTCCAGGGCCTTGTCCAAAAGGCCTGAGACAGCAAGTGAGTGGGTGGGGGCAGGGAGGCAGGTAGGAGGAGCCAGGAAAAGGCACGGCAAAGAACAGCCTGGGAAGGAATCGCTCCAAAGCGAGTCTTTAAAAAAAAAAAAATCTCAATTAAAACTGCCTTCATAAAGCAGCACTCTGGACATAGATGATTCCACCGGAGCCTTTTGGGGGTGGGGAGCTGGAAGCCAAGCCCCTTAGAGGAGTTAACCTTTTCCTAAATATAGGCAACCCAGGAGCAAGACCTCACTCAGGACGCTGGTTCCCGGATGCCAGCTCCAAATCACCGGATCGAATTGAAACCACCTTCACAGTTACCACCTGCAATTTTAATAAAGGGACTACTTACTATATTTCACTTTCTTCATAACAAGATGCTGTTTGGTTTTGGACCAGGAGATGAGGGACTGAGGTGCGTATTTTACATATCAAAGCAGACCTGGCCTCCAGGTTCTCCCAGCATCCCTCAGTCCCTAACTGGCAGATCCTGCCCCCAACTCTGAACTTTCCAGCCCAACCCTTCCCCCAGAGGCTTCTCTCTATATAATCCAGATATAAATATAAATATAAATATAAAATCCTATATAATTTTGGTCTCCTCATGCTTCCGTGTTCTCTCTCTCTCTCTCTCTCTCTCTCTCTCCTCTCCCCCCTTCCCTCTCCTCTCCTCTCCTCTCCTCCCCTCCTCTCCTCCTCCTCCTCTTCCTCCTCCTCCTCCTCTCCTCTCCTCTCCTCTCTCTCCTCTCCCTCTCACGTGAGCACAAGAGTGCATGGCGCATGTGGCGCTCACGCCGTTTCTCTGTCTTCCTCTTCTCTCCTGTTTCTCCTTGGGGCTAGTGAACTCGTCCAAGAACACCTTTCCAATAAACTTGTATTTAATATACTCTAATCTGCCTCGAGTTAGTTCATTTCACCGGGGTAGAAATAACCTGTCAGACGCCATCTTAGACTTTGCCCCCAGGAGCCATGGCAACTTCAGCAGAATAATGCGGTGCTACTCAAGTCTATGGCAATGGTCAAGGAGATACTGGCATTCCCTACCGGTGGTGGGAATATTCAGGATGCCCTCATCTGCAATGATCTATGGGAAATGTTAGATTACGTAGAAGCTAGACGGCTAACTGAAAGGGACTTCCATGCTGCAGCCACAGTGAGATTGCCATCTATGATAGGGGGAGGGCTTTGCTATGATAGAGCTTTTAGGGGATCTTTCACACTTCTGTAAATAAACCTTCATTTATGTTTGTCTCTTAAAAGTCGCAAGGAGCCCACTGGGTTCACCAAACTGGACTTATCCCTTAGTTTGCTGTTGCTGGCCATCTATGGTGAATAGGCATCTCCCCAGGGAAAGTGATTCCAGGTCCCAGAATATGAACTTCCAGACCAATGGAGATAGCATGCTATGGTCTATTTACAGGGTGCAAACTTGGCATTCTTACCCACAAATCCACGGGACCACATTGCACAAGACTGCGTTGCACAAGCCAGTCCAGAAAGTAGGCAGTCAAGCTTCCCCCTTGTGACTTTGTTTTAGACTGAAAACAAAAACAGGTTCTCCGGGAACTGGAACAACTCAAGAAAAAGCTCCAGAGAGTAACATGTATAGATGATAGCTGGAGAGAGACTGAGGGGACTCCAGAAAACAACTTTGGAGCCCTCTGCTCAGTGTGGCAGCTACGCCACTGAGAGACCCTCCTCTCCACAGCTGAGGAAGACTGGGACCGAGTCTTCACAGACTTCTAATCTCTAAAGCTAGGGTGGGGCATTTTAGAATCTTTCGACTTTCCACTTTCAGCGACCTGTGATCTCCACCACCCCACCCCCCTTTTCTGTGCCTCCTGAATCTTCCCTCCTTTTTCAAACCCTAGGGGAACTGCTATTTAACAACCTGTCTCTGTCCGGTCAAGGGAGCACCCCTGGGAAAGCCTGCATGTTCTCTGGGCTCAGGAGAGGGGTTACTTACTCCGTTAATGACCCACAAAGGGTCACTGAAGACGTCACGGGTTCTCTCCTTTTCTGTCATCCTCTCAGAGACAGGCCACGGGAGGAATGCCTCTGTACCTTTTCCTTCATAAACTGTCCCTTTTGCTGCAGCTATTCATGGGCTGAGATCCAGGAAAATAGCCGGAGGTTAGGGGGAAAAAAAAAAAAATGGATGGGCTGCGCATGCGCAGACAGCTCCATAGTCCATTACGGTCAACCATGCAGAGACGCCATTTATAACTAAGGGCAACCGGCTTACAGCAGGCGAAATGGGAAAAGGTTCATGGCTTGGGGGAAGTGATAGTTACCCCTGTGTCAGGGACTTAGCAGGAAGAAGTGCCCTGTCGCCATCTGTACTTCATAAGGACAGGGCAAGGCTGGACACGGGGAATTCATTATCTTCGCGGCTGGGGAGTATAGCTCACTGATATAATGTCCATCTAGCATATGTAAAGCACTGAGTTAATCACAGGGAAATTATAAAAGCAGACAGGCATAGCCAGAGGGGTAGCTCACTGGTTACGACCAATGACAGCTCTTGCAGAGACCTCGGTTTCCGTTCTCAGCACCCAGATGATGGCTTACAACCATCTGTAACTCCAGTTCTAGAGGATCCAGCTCCCTCTTCTGGCCTCTGCCGGCATTGCATGCACTTGGTGCGCATACTCTGCGGGCATATTTTTAAGAGAAAAAGCAGAAAAGCCGCCCACCAGGGCTGTCCCCAGCCACACTCACTGGCTCGAGAGGGGCCGCAGGACAGGTTGCCTTTGGAACCTCAGTTTGAAGCTGTCCTTGGCTATCAGAGCCCTCAGGGCCTGCCAGAGGGAGCCCCTCCACCCAAGGCTAAATAACCAAAGTGAGAGAAGAATGGTTTACATAGACCCTCAGGATTAGAGCTGAAAACCTGAATATACGAACCTAATGGGAGCTATAACATCAAGGTGAGAGCAAGTGTGTATGGGGCGGGAGTAAGTGGGGACAGAGGAGGGAGTCTGTCTGTCAAGGCTGCTTTCTTCCAGGTTTCCAGGCTGGGCAGTTTGCTGGTAACTTTTTTAACTCTCTTCCTGGTTAATTAGAAAGAACTGCCCTGTTCTTCTCTACCAAAGGAGACATTTCTAGTGTAAGATAAGCACGTGCCTAGTTTTATAGTGTGATTCATGCAGACCAGAATACCCCGGTGGCAGTGCTTTGTTGGTTGTGGGTTCCATGTTATATCTTAGGAGAAAATGCTTCGTGTCACAAGCTACTGTCAGACTGCCAATCTGTCGACAAGCTTAAACCGCATGTGAATCAGTCAGCAAGTTATGGGTTTGGTTTCTCTTTTGGGGTAGGTATTGAGGTTTGGTCTGTTGCTATGTATTGTAATATTAAATACTGGTCCCCAGGATCCTGTTCCCCCCAATCAGGAGACCCTCAAGGATGAGGAGAGCCTCCTGTACACCAAGTGATACCATGTATCCTCGCTCTTTCATTTAAAACTATTGGTTAAATAAAGATGCCGACCGCCTATAGCTGGGCAGAGGAGAGGTAGACAGGACTTCAGATCCTGGACTCAGGGGTCTGAGGCAAGGACCACAAAGGGGAGAGGAGAGAGAAAATAACACCATGGGGTAGGTAGATCCTGACCTCATACCCGTGAGGGCTGGTCAGTTGGAGTAGGAACAGCCAGGGTGGAATATACCAAGTGACGTCTCAGGTGATTAACAGGGAAATAGACAAAATAGGTCAGAGGGTTGAGATTGGCCAACCTCTCATGCCTTTGAGACTTATTATAAATATCAAGTTTTGTGTCTTTTCTTTGGGAACTAAATGGTCTAAGGTAGGGTAGAACACCCCCCCCATTAATGCTTACCACTACAGGGAGGGACGGGGGTGGGTCAAGTTCTGAATTTCCACTATTAAAGAGTGAGATCACACATCCAAAGCTTGAGGAAGAGCTGGGAGGATGTTTCAGGGAGTAAAGCACCCTTCCCTTGGAAGCACGAAGACCTGTGTTCGATTCCCGGGACATACAGATCAAGCAGAGTGGTGGCACACATCTGTAATCAAAGGCAGATGGCTCCCAGGCACAACCTGGCCAGGCAGCCTAGCCTAATGGTGAGCGCTGGACCCAATGAGAGGCCTTGTCCCCCAGGAGGTGCTCAAGAGTTCCTGATGATAATTCCTCTGGCCTCCATATGCATGTGCACATACATACATGTGCTCACACGAACACGCACAGGGACACGCACCATCAATTCCTTTTTAATTTTGGGGAAGAAAAAATAGAATGAACAAGCGGTAGGGGCTAGAGAGATGGCTCAGCCGTTAAGAGACTCGATGTTCGTCTAGAGGACCGAGTTAAGTTGCCAGCACCCACACTGAGATGCTCACAGCCACCGGTAACTCCAGCTCCAAAGGATCCGGTGTCCTCCTCTGACCTCCACAGGCACCCGCACTCGTGTGCACACACCCTGTGAAACCCCACATATGCACAAAATTAAAAATAAAAGTGCATTTAAAGTGGTGGGAATACGGACGAGAACAAGAGGTGCAGTACCTTTCTGGAATCGCAAGAGGTTGGCATTCAAATAACTTGTTTTGTTAACTTCCTTTAGTGACGAGGTGTATCACAGGGAAATCCCCTGTCCTAGGTCAGGAAGGGTCATTTTTGTAGCTGTACCCTGAGTCACCGCGGGAATAACCCGCAATAAATCACCGCAGTGGTTCCGGGTCCATTTTCCCCGTGCACACTGGCCTTGGTAGAAACATTAATCACGCCCCCTTTACTCTAATAAGCAGCTGAGTTTGACAGAGAAGTCATAGGAAAGAGTTCCCTTCCCCGTGATCAAAATCCCATGCCTGCTGGCATTCTTAGTTCTTAATCTTAATCTTAAAGCCATTGCTCCGTGATCAGCACCATTTTGGGAGCAGATCTCCACGAACCGAGTGTGGGTAGGGAGCGAAGCCACACCCACCTCCTTATCACGTGCTAACCATTCCGGACAACGAAGCTATCTCGCCTCCCTTTTGCTATTGCATATAATAAGTTCTTCAGAACACCGGAGTCTTATCAAGCTCCTTCGCTTCTTCCCATCTCGCCATCCACTTTTTTGTGGTACAAGTTATTAACCCACTTTTCCAGTGAAATCAGTAACTCTTTGCCAGGCATTCTGTGTTCCCGGGAAATTTTACCTTGAGGGTTTCTTAAAAAAGAAAATTGGCACAAGTCTCAGATTTTGTGGTACTAAATTCCTAGAATGAATGACACCAGGTGACCTAGCATGTTATCTCACGAATGGGAATTTTTAAAAAAATCTTTTTTAAAGATTTATTTTATGAGTATGTGTTTACCTGGATGTGTCTGTGCACCACTGGCATGCAGTGCCCCTGGAGCCCAGAAGAGGGCGCTGGAAGCCCTGGAACTGGAGTTACAGATGATTTTGAGCTGCCACGTGGGTGCTGGAAACCAAACCCAGGTAGTGCTCTTACCCTCTGAGCCATTGCTCCAGCTCCCTCCTGGATGGAATATTGTTTGACAAAGATGTATTGCTTGAAGCCTTAACCCCTGCTGTGCTGCCTCCCGCATACCTAAAAGGCTAACCTGGATTACCATACCTAACAGGGGAGAGAGAGACCCCAGGGGGAAATCATGAGGAAACATTGAGAAGAGGCCAGCTGATGTGAAGGGGTCGAGGCTTCTTCACTCCAGGCCCCTCTCATCTTGGTCCTTGTCTTCCCGTTGGGAATGCTGCCCAGTACAAGGGCGCGACTGACAGACTTCCTTCTCGCTAACTCCTCCCTGCCCGTCATGCATCTCGTATAAAGCACCATGCATTATAAATTTTGCTTATATAAGTTTTGGAGGTTATGTGAATAACCCCAAGCCTCCAATGCTAACTTTCTAGAATTCTCTTTTAATTCCCTTTCCAAATACAATGTCAAATCCTGTGAGTCTAACTCTAGATTTTTTTTCCCCTCTCAAAACGGCCTGTTTCCAACATGCTCAACACTTGCTTTCACCCCGTCAAGTTTCCTCTCAGTGGAGAAGCCAGACAGAAGCTGTCTGCTTTACGTTTGAGGTAGATCCTCCTCTGGAAGCAGTGCAAAGAATGAATTACAGTGGCGTCAGACTGAACGGCAATACCAGGGGAAAGGTGTTAGAGTCAGGTGCTGCCTTAAAGGTAAAAGAGCAGGCTCGTCCTGGGGAGGGCGGAGACAGGCATGAAGGATGAATAAATAGGTCATATCTTTGACTTTGTCTTTTTCTTCTGCTATAACTGCATAGCTGAGACCAAGACAGACGCATACATCCATGCACACGCAGACACACACACAAACATGCACATGCATACAAATATACATGGAAACACACATAACAATATACACACACTCACACACACATACACACACAAACATACACAGAAACACACACACCATACTCACACACATGAAAACATGCAAACATACATCATACATACACACAGACACACATGGAAACACACACTCACACACACATACACAAACAAGCACACACAAATACACATAACACATGCACACTTACACACATGTAAACATAGAAGCACACACCATAACACACATATACACACACAAATAGACACACCACA
This sequence comes from Rattus rattus, assembly GCF_011064425.1. Taxonomy (NCBI): domain Eukaryota; kingdom Metazoa; phylum Chordata; class Mammalia; order Rodentia; family Muridae; genus Rattus; species Rattus rattus. Next base: position 5,949,395 of record NC_046169.1, read on the forward strand.
CACACAAACACAACTATACTTACACACTCACACACACCATACACAGAGAGAGACACACACACAGCAACACACATACCACATGCACACACTCACACACATGAAAACATAAAAACACACACCATACACACACATACACACACAAATACACACACACCACACACACAAACACAAATATACTCACACATCCACACACATAGACACACACACACTAACACACAGGAAAACACACAAGTACACACTGGGAAGTTCAAGAGAACGGCACTCGGATCTAATGCAGCCTTCCAGCCTCATCCTAACCAGGCTGAGGGCATCACATGATGTTACAGAACAAACATGGCAGCCTAGGCCTCCTTTCCACAGGGCTATAGAACCTCATCTAACTGTAACCACTTCCCAGAGGTACCCATCCACCTAACATCAACATATGAATATGGGCACTAAGTTCCTATCACCTGGAAGATGGGGTTGAACCCAATCTCTCTCTTCCACACTCATCTTGTGGTCCCCCTACCCACTGCCATGACCCTGACCCCGCCCCCACCCCCACCCCCACCCCCGCAATAAAACCTACCTTGCCACCATTAACTGTTGAAGATTGGTCCTAATACTTTGATTCAATTGGGAATCTGCATGGCCAAATGCTAAAGGTCCTTGTCCCCAATTGGTTTTTGATCGATCAATAAAGATGCCAGCAGCCAATGGCTGGGCAAAGGGAGATGGGGCGGGACCCTTAGAGTTGGGCAGGCTAGGACGCTGGGGGAAGGAGATGGAGGATGGCCAGGGTGGGGTAGGAACGGAAGAAGAGACCTCCAGGTGCGAGAGCCGAGCCATGTGAAAATTTGGATGTGTGGTTACTTCCCCGATTGGTTCTGCGGTAGCAGGGGAAGGCTTAGGAGTGCCCAGCCTTTGAGGTAGCCAAGGCATTTTAAAAATAAGCTAACGCGTGTGCGGCCTTCATTCAAGCATCCAAAGATAGGCAGGTGAGTGCGTGCAATCCACCCGGAGCCAAAGCAGAAACTCAACACCACAGTTAACGAGTGTATTGAATTCCTTTTCTTTAACCAAGACGAAACCGGAAGTTCATCCATGTATCTGTCTGGAATCAAAAGAAGAAACGAGGGCTGGTGAGATGGCTCGGAGGGTAAAGGTTCTCTCTGCCAAGCCCAGTGGCCTGAGTTCAATCCTGGGACCCACATGATAGTGGGAGAAAACCAACGCCTGAAAATCGACCTTTGAACTTTACATAGGTGTCATGGTTCCCCACGAGACTAAACAAATAAAAAAAAACATAACAAATAATCAAATAAATGGAAAATTTTTAAAGTAGCAGCAGCAGCAAGTCCAAATGAACAAATTTGTGGACAGAATGCACCGGAGGAGGGAGCGACAGGTAGTGCAGGGTGTGTCTGGGTGAGGAGGAGACACGGGTCAGGATGTCAGCGCAGCAGTACAATAGTCAAAGACGTGCATATTTGAGAAATAAACGGGAAAGAAAAGGTCACTAACAGAGTTTAGCTTCGGAATATTCTGAATGGAGATCCCCTTGAAGTCCACAGAGGCTCAAATGCTCTAGTCCTTTCTCTGACATGGTGTTGTTACGTACAGCCCAGCCAGCAGCCAGCCAGCAGCCTTCTCCCACACCTTCAGTCACCTCTGATTGACCTACAACTCCTGATACAACGCTCAGGCTGTGTGCTGGGTAGACACACTGTGCTAATTTAGGGACAAGAACAACAAAAGAAGTCTGTGTGTGTTCAGTGTGGACAAAATGTTTTTATAAGTATTTTTGTTGTTAGTTTTTCACAAAGATGGGTTCATTTCTTCACACCGTATTACTACATTTCAAAGGCAAAGGATACGATTGTCAGTGTCAGATACAGTGCCCTGTGTCCCCACCACCACCCATCCAACCCCCGTGCTGTCCCCTGTATCCCTCCGCTCCCCCCTACCTCCATGCTGAAAGCTGACACCGCCTTTTCATTGCCCTCCTGTGCCTCTGGTCTTTTCCAAAGGCCATTCCACATAGGTCATCAACAAAACGACAGACAGAAGTCACAGGCTATGACACCATGGCCATAACTCCAGGGTGACTGAACCCTCAATCCTTGAACACCCAGTGAGGGTGCTGATCACAGCATCTCCTGCCCAGGCAACCATCCAAGCCCAACAGTGTTTTCTTGTTACCTTGGGCTCGGGGTCAGGGGCGGACCTGTGATGTCTCAGAAGTGCTTAAAGGAGGTGTGGGCCTAAGCTCTGAGGGGGTTGTAGACTGGTGGTACCCTGCAACCGTTTAGGAATGTGTCCTTTCCAGGACGGGAGCTTCAGGTCTTCACCATAACAGACGAGAGACACTCGAGGCACAGAGAGCAAAAGACCAGGAGCAGCAGACCACAGGTCCATTGTAGGGTCACAGGGATCTTCAAGACACCGCCGGGAGCCTCATCTTCCAGCACCTGCTCCTGGGCACCGACCCCTGGCACCCGGGAGTGGGTGGGGCTGCCTTCGGACACTTTTATGAACGGCCATGATTGATATTAATCACTCTCTATCTTATCAACATGCAAAGAAGCTAGCTAACGTCGGGTAGACTGTGAATGGGTCATTTGAAAGCACCCAAGGGTGGGGATCGCCTTGTGAGAACTGGATAAGACGGCTGTCCTATTTCCTTAATTCTGAGGAAGTACACTGCCCGCGGTAAAAACCAAGTAAAGATACAAGACAAGTAGCTGCTGCTGATGGAAGAAGCTGAGAAAGAAAGACGGGAGGAGTTTGAATCCAACCCCTCTTTAGATTCACCTGAAGCCTGGGACTCACGCTGGCCTGGTCTACATAGTGACCAGCCGCCTACGCCTCCTGCAGGCTGGGACTAAATGCGAGCCGCCATCCCCCGCCCACCTTCAACTTTTAATGTAACCTGATAAACGCCTGAAATTTCCTGTAAGAAAAACAAAGGAAGCCGGTGGCAGGGGGCGCCTGGGTTCTGACAAGTGCTCTATAGGGGGCTTTCTGGCATTGCTACAGGAGATTGGCGGATGCACCCGTGAGGAGTGGCAAGACTTGAGTCTTCCTGCGAGCAGAGTCTAGGGAGAGGCCTGGGGCCGTAGTTCTCAACCTGTGGGTCGCGACCCTTTCACAGAGGTCGCCTGAGATCATTGGAAAACACAGATATTTACATTACATTCATAACAGCAGCAACGTTACAGTTATGAAATAGCAACAAAAATAGTTTTGTGGTGGAGGTCACCACCACATGAACTGTATCAAAGGGTCGAAAACTTAGGAAGCATGAGAACCCCTGGACTAGAGTTCTCGTGTGCCTGGCTTTAAACACATTGATCCAACAGTCCAAAAGATCACCCTAGTTCCTTCTTCTAACGTATTTTCCAATCTCTTAACTGTTTTCTAGATAAGGGACTTAGAGTTGCGGGTCGGTAATTAGCATCGATCCTGACTTATCTCAGCTATGCGACATTGCCAGGCAGCTACTGAGACGACCTTAAAGTCGCAGGTGAGGGTTTTCCTCCACCTTCGTCAAAGGTCTGGCTTTGCTTTTAAAGCTTTGTTAATGAACACGAAAGGCATAGCATGTAGCCGTGTGTTCTTGGTGTCTATTTCTTTCTCGTTATTTTATTTTATGGGTACGTGTGCTTTGCTTACATGGATGTCTGTGCATCACAAGCATGTCTGGTCCCTGCAGAATCCGGAAGAGGGCAACGGATCCCCTGCCCGCTCTGAGTCAAATCCAGGTCCTCTTAACCACTGAGTCATCTCTCTAGCTCCCACCCCTTTTCATTAAACCTTTTGCTGATTAAATATAAATAGAGGACACAAAATAGCACACTGTCTGCAGTATTTAATAGGAAATTTTTTTAACGTTAGCAATCTACTCAGATTATTGCTATTAACATTTTATATTAGTCTATGGACTTTTCTATTTTCTATCATTTATTTTTATTTTATTTTATGTATATATGTAAGAACCTGCAAATATGTATGAATGTATGTATGTATTATGTGTGCATGTATGAATGTATGTATTATGTGTGTATGTGTGTATGTATGAATGTATGTATGTATTATGTATGTGTGTATGTATGAATGTATGTGTGCATGTATTATGTATGTGTGTATGTATGAATGTATGTACTATGTATGTGTGTATATATGAATATATGTATGTGCACATTTGTACCTGGTACTCATGGAACCGGAAGAATGCATTCGGTTTAGTAAAACTGGAGTTACAGATGGTTGTGAGGCTCCTTGAGGATGCAAAGAACCAAACCCAGGTCCTCTACAAGAACAGCAAATGCTCTTCACTGCTGAGCCATCTCTCCAGCCCTAACTTTATGAACTTTTTGACACATTCGGATATATATTGATTCTAGCAAATTTGAGATATAGTTTATACTTTTTAGTTGACCATTTTTCTCCACTTTTCATAGCATAGGATTAGTTTTCCTCATAATTAAACACTGTGAAAATATACCTTTCCAAACATAAACTGTATGTAGACATCATTCATCCGCTAGTTTACAGAGCCATATGTATATTTCTATTTTTTTCTATTTTTTTTTTCTTTTTTCTTTTGGAGCTGGGGACCGAACACAGGGCCTTGCGCGTGCTAGGCAAGCGCTCTACCACTGAGCTAAATCCCCAGCCCCTCTATTTTTTTTTTTCCGGAACTGAGGACCAAATCCAGGACCTTGCACTTGCTAGGCAAGCGCTCTACCACTGAGCTAAATCCCTAACCCCATATGTATATTTCTTTTTTTTTTCCTTTTCTTTTTTTCGGAGCTGAGGACCGAACCCAGGACCTTGCGCTTGCTAGGCAACACTCTACCACTGAGCTAAATCCCCAACCCCCATATGTATATTTCTAAGTACAAACTTGATTGCATTTAGATACTTTCAAAGTAGATAACTTCATGGTCTGTGCTATTAATCTAATTAACTTGTGTGGTTCTGTAAATTCATATCATTTCTTCAGCAGGATATGCCAGGTAGATGATGTCTAATGATTTCAGTCCAGCTTTGTATGTTGTTTTTCTGGAAAAGAATTTTCTAATTTGAGGGTTTCTAATCTTTTTAAATGATGACTAGTGTATTTTATTCGTATGCTTATGTGTTTGAGTACTGTGTAGCATGTGCATGCAGTACCCACAGTGGTCAGAAGAGGGCGTTGGATCCCGGGGAATTGTGATCATGAACTGCTGTAAGCCACCCTATGGGTACTGGGAACTGAACCTGAGTCCTCTGGAAAAGTAGCCAGTGCCCCTAATCACTGAGCCATCTCTCCAGCCCTCGACTTAGGTTTTTACTAGAGATGTACAACAGCATATTCATGTCACCTCACCCTAGCCAAGTAAATGAATTTTATCTTACAAAATAAAATACCCATTTGGAAGGTAAAAGACAGGTGTTTGTGAACAGTCCTGATTGTGTGTTTGTTTGATTGTAAATGGGGTTGACCATTGTTCCTCTTTCCTGGGGGAGAATGAAAGTTCAGTTAGAACGGCCGTTAGCTCGGGGATTCGCTTTGTAGACTGGTTTATGACTGAATATTTTCTCTTATCATGAACATACCATATGTGACTATGTTTGTGAGTGTACTTTTTCTAAATGTTCTGGTACATCCTTGTTTGCATAAGACAAGGGACACTCCCATAAACCCAGAAAAAAATCAAGGCGTCAAAAAAAATAAACAGAAAATCCCCAGCAACAAATCCCCCATTTCACTCATTTGACGGAGCTCTGCGGTGGCTGGCCACTATTTTAGATGTAAAGGTTGTCTCACCCCCGTCAGCCTTGGCTGCTGCGCTCTTGGGGCATGTGTCTTCCTACAGCTACAGAGACCAAGAGAGGTAAACGAATAAATGAGACCACGTAGAATGTGATGTGTTGAAGGAAGGTTGCTTTGACGATAGAAAACAGCTAAAGGAGCCTAGCGCCTGTCTCTCTAAGGTGACATTAAAGCTAATACCTAAAAGGTATGTTAAGTTTCTATGTGTCCCTTGGAGACTTATATGCTAGAAATAATCTCCAAGACTTGTGTCATGAATGTGCCTAGAGATGGGGCCCGTATTGGTTAGCCAGCTAATTAGTTGGTTAGTTTCAAGAGCTAGAATCTGCCGAAGAGGGAACCTCAATTGGGAAAATACCTCCAATCAGGCTAGACTGTAGGCAAGCTTCTGGAGCATTTTCTTGATTGATGATTGATGTGGGAGGGCCCAGCCCACTGTGGACTGATCCATCTCTGGCCGTGGTCCTGGATTGTATAAGAAATCAGGCTAAGCAAGCCAAGGCCGGGCAGCCAGTAAGCCTTGGTCATTAGTCCGTTTCAGTCCTTGCCTCCAAGTTAGTGCCCTGACTTCTCTCTCTAACGCTCTGTCTGCAATGAGGTGAAATGAACCCTCTCCCCCTCAAGTTGCTTTGTGGTCACACTATCACAGCAATAGAAAACAAACTAGGACAGGGATTTTTAAGAGGCAATTAGGATTAGGAGAGACAAAGAGGCTGAAGCCCCCATAGTGACAATTAGTGACTTTACAAGAGGGAGATCCAAGGTTTCGTGTGTTTAACATCTTATGACACGGCTAATGGGCCTCACCAGATGCCTAACACAGGCTGAAACTTCCCAGACCTAGAGCCATAGCCAAATAGAGTTGTAAAGTAGTAAATTATCCCATCTCAGTAATTTTTTTTACAGCGATGGAAAGCGAATTCCAACAGAAGGGAGGATGGGCTCGCCATCCTAATGTGCGAGGCAGTTCCTCCTGCTCCATGTGTAGAATGCAGAGTGGCCCGATGATTTGGGGCTTGGGGAGCTGTGGTAAAGGAGGTGGGACTTAACTCTGAATTCGGTGACAAACACTGAAGGTTTCAGAAGGACGAACCATGCTTCGTAACTGCTTGGACAACGGGTTAAAAGATTGAGGTTTTCAGATAGGAAAGTGCAGTGATGGGTCCCAGTGGAAGCCAGGGACAAGGAGCCCGAGACCGAAGTGAGTCATCTAAGACGCGCGCACACACACACACACACACACACACACACACACACACACACACGTGCGCGTGCAAATGGCTGCCAACCTTAAAGCCCCTCCCTCATGTAAATCCATTAAAGACTAGACCAGTGCCTCCAAGGACAAAAATACTCTCTTGGAACAGTGGTCGCGTTGTCTCTGTAAGGCACCCAAGTGCTATATGCGACTGATCAAGAGAGGCTTAGTAGATTGAAACCCAGACAGTACGGAAAACCCACCATGAGGCAGAGCCTCTTCTGGTGGCATCCTGTCCATTTCCCCTGCTGTGGTGGGCAGTAGTTCGCAATGAATTCACTATACACACAAGCCAATCAGGCCCTCTCCTCTGTGTGGGAAGGCCATTCATTCTTTCTTGAGGGCTTCCTTCCTGGAGAGGTAACCCCCCATGGGGAGGAGGGATGCGTGGGGGAGGGGCTTACTAGGTCCACAAACTCAGTCCTGCTTCCTGAGGAGTCAGGCTGCTGGTCTCAGCTTCCAGCTTCCCTCTGCTCCCTCTGCTCCGGGGAAACGGGAACAGAGAACAGGAAGTGCGCCTCTCAGGTATTGTGTTGTCAAGAATCCGCAACTTCAAAGTGGGACGCTTGTGGTTTCTAACTAAGAGCCTGGCTTCGCTTTCTGTTGATCCGTACTTCTCTGAAGGGTCGCAAGGTGCCCCAGTGACATGCGCAGTCTCCTCACTGTGCTCCTCCCGACACGCCCCCTGCAGGCCCCGTCGCTATGCTCGCCCTGACCCAGACACCACCAGCACCTGCATTTCTGCTTCGAGGTAGTGACTGTGCATTCCTGACAGGAGGAAACTGGAAAGGGCCTCCTAGACCAGGTCTGGTCCTAGGCCAGGTCTGGTCCTGAAATCTAGATGGAATCTTTTCCATTTAGCAATAGAGGTCAAGGAAGAGAAGTTACAAATTTCTCAACTAAATAAACTCGGGTCTCTTTAGGCAAATCATTGACCAAGTCATATGGTCCTATTGCCTTTGCTATCTACGATCTGCGTTCAGGACAGAGCCATAGTACACTCTTATCGGCTCTATGTTGGTCATGTAGGGCTTGGTGTAACTGGTGGGGGGGGGCTCATCACATCTTAGTCAATTTGATCAGAAATGAAAAGTCACATTCCTTTTGAAAAACACAAGCTTGCAGTAGCCATGGTTTGTTTTGCTGTTTTCCTTTAGAACATGGCCCTATCTTGCACAACATGGGGCCACAGGTCCCATAGTGGGAGCTTCTCCGGAATAGCATTGCATAACACCGGGCCTCCTAGTCTTAGCGTGGACATAGTAGCATTTTGTATAATCAGCCCACCTTTGTCAAATTATTCATTTGCATTTAATTTGTTTCTGTTTGGCGGTTTAGGATGAAGTTCGGGCATGTCACAGCACATGTACGGAGTTAGAAGACAAGTTATAGGAATTGATTCTCTTCTTCCATCATTTGGGCTCCAAGGTTTGAACTCAGGTCCTTAGGGTTGGCAGCAAGCACCTTTGGCCGCTGAGCCATCTTGCCAACCATTTAGTCCAAGTCTTCTCTCATAAGTCTGACATATTAGAATAGTCCTGGTAAGCAAGACTTAATATGATAAGAAGGAGAAGTTCAAATATGGGCCAGTGACATTAAATGTCGCTACTTGGTGACGATTAACTGTACACTCACTAGATTTAAAAGTTCCTAGGTCAGGGAACTAAAACTGTAGAGTTTCAAAATTATCCTTAAGGCTCTGCCCTGAACATTATACCTGTGGACCTGTGGATCCACTGTTGCATTTAAGCATTTATTTGTTGTTATTGTCCTTGTCCTTGTCCTCGTCCTCGTCGTCGTTGTTGTTTTGCAGCAATACTGAAGCCCAGGCAAGCCTTGAACCTGTGAGCCTCCTGGCTAACCACAGACGCCCTGACTTTCTTCTTTGTGCAGAACAGTGGGATAGCATAACAGCAGCAGAGAGAAGAAGCTAATTGGGCCCATGGGTGCATGCCTTTTAGAGACCTTTCCCCGCCTATATGAGAAATATGTCCTGGGACATAGATAACATGTCTTCCCCTCACCCCTCCTCCTCCTCTGGAGCACCCGATAGGTTTTCGCCTTGTGGTCCAAGTGACCTGTTCTAGCCAATGGCATGTGAGAAATGGCTTTTACCCTTTCTGGGGTAAACCTTTTATTTATCTATCTATTTATTTATTTTTAAACATTTACTTATTTATATTACGTATGAGTACACTGTAGCTGCCCTCAGACACCAGAAGAGGGCATCAGACCCCATTACAGATGGTTGTGAGCCACCATGTGGGTGCTGGGATTTGAACTCAGAACCTCTGGAAGAGCAGTCAGTGCTCTAACCACTGAGCCATCTCTCCAGCCCTAGGATAAACCTTTTAGCGCTGGTCTCTGCTCCACCAAGTTCCCTCCCCTCTCCCCTTGTGGCACTGATAGTTTTCAGAAGAATGCTCCATCTCCTGTGTCCCTGAGTGAACGGGGCAGGAAGTGAAGTTTTCCCGGACCCAAGGTGGACATGCAGCTCAAGAAAGGGTTACTGTCCATAGTACACTCTTATCAGCTCTATGTTACTGGTAGTGGATCTCGGAGCATGACCTTGATGACCTTGACCTCCTTGATTTTTATTTGACTAGACAAGCCTCTGAACTAAACACGTCACTCCTCCTGGTTAAGATTGCTTACAAGAGCAGCTGGAGAGATGGAGGGATGGCTCAGTGGTTAAGAGCACCGACTGCTCTTCCAGAGGTCCTGAGTTCAAATCCCAGCAACCACATGGTGGCTCACAACCATCTGTAATGAGATCTGATGCCCTCTTCTGGTGTGTCTGAAGACAGTGACAGTGTACTCAACATACATAAAATAAGAATAAATAAATCTTTTTTTAAAAAAAGAAGATTGTCAACCAGAGGTTAGAAATCAACCAAACTCTGTAGACCAGCTAGCAGGAATGTTAGTTTAGGCATGTGAAGATTGTACAGTGTTGAGAAATTGTCAAGAGGGCGGCGGTGGCGGCGAGAGTTACTTCCTCAATGCTCCCTGTGGTTTTCTGGGGTTGTCAGATTGCCATCTCTCCAGTACAGAATATCCAGTACAGAATATCCTTTACTGGTTAGTCAACTCCTTTAGTGGACCTTTCCACTGTGAAGCTGTCCACCACTGTCCAGTGCGCCCCAATCTTAAAATGTGTCTGGGGCTGGAGAGAGGGTAGCTCAGTGGTTTGGGTCATGTTTTGACATTTCACCAGACCACAAAAATGGCCCCATATTCTGGGCTGCTGCTCCTTTATCTGTAGGGCTCTGGCCCACATCTGACCTTGACCTCTAGATAAGAGTAAGAGATGTAATTGCAGGTTTGTCCCCACTTCCTGACACAACCACTCCAGCCTAAGGTCTTCCTCTTTTGGACAGGTGCCCAAATCACAGAACTTTTGCTTCTTGTCTGTTTGCTTCTCTTCCTCAGGAAGTAATACCCTATCGGCTGCAGGTTTGTTCCAGCTGTGCGTTTTGGAGGCCATTAGCTGCGTTCCTGCTGTCTAGGGGGTCGCTGTGGCTTTGTGAGACTGACTTATACCTTCTTAACAGAGGAAGATCCGACATTCGGAGAGATTTAGCAATCCCCTCCCCTACAGCGGGTCAGGGGTGGCTGAGAGATGGCTCACTGAGGAGGAACGCATATTGCTCTGGGTTCCGTTTCTATGCCCTCAGGGCAGCTCACAACTGCTTGTAACATCAATTCCAGGGGACCTAGCACCATTTTCTGACGTCTGCACAGGGTGGACATACACATAAAATAAATGTAATAAATATTTTATGAAAATTTTCCAAGGCCAACACCTTCCCACTCGGAACTCTTTCCTCTCATGAACTTCCTGTATCTTGTCTTCGCTCTTGCATTGCTTTGGCAGACGCTGGCTGGGTCCTCCCGAATGTATGGTGAGCTGCAACCCTAGCGTGAGGCGTTTCAATAACTTTTTGTTGTTTTTGTGGTTGTTTGTTATTGTTGTTGTTGTTGTTGTTGTTATTATTATTATTATTATTATTATTATTATTATTATTATTATTATTATTATCGGCTTTGGGCAGGAGTTTTGTCATGCCGTCCGGCTAGTCTCGAACTCTCTATCCAGATATCAGGGCAATCCGCCTATGGCTCGGCGGCGCTTCAGTGAAATCCTACCCAGATACACTTAGCACAACCTTGGCGGAGCTGCCGGGATCACCCAACTTGCCCAGCAGCTGGGGAGGTTCAGCGGCTGAACCTCCGGGGGCGGGTGCAAGAGAGTGACACTGCGTTAGACCAATCGCTGCGGGGGCGCCGGCCGCCAGACCCAATCACAAGCGAGCTAGGGAGGCGGGTGGCAGCTCTGGCCGAAGATTGCCACCTCCAAGCCGAGAGATGATGCTCGGCGACCGAGCCACCACTAGGGCCCAAAGAACGAGAGTGCAGCGAAGCGGGGAGCGGAGGAGACTGAGTCCAGGGCCACTAAAGCCCCGGAGGTGTGCTTATCTCTCTTTGGCTTCTAACAGAGCTCCAGTGTCCCGTTCCAAGGGACGTCCCCCTCTCGCGGTCCAGTCCACCTCTCTGCCCTGTCCTTTGGCTGTCCCCAGCTGGAAAACCGTGCTGAAAAGACCGGGGCCGCTGCGCCCGGCACTGGGTAACCGAGAACACAGTCCTGAGCACGGTCCAACCTGTGCCGTGCCTAGCAGGAAGACCTTAACCGTGGGGTGAGTTTTAAAAACGAAAACAGAAACTCCCCTTCCGATCGAGAGCTGCTTTTTACGAGGCCCTTAACCTGCAGTCAAAATAATAATAATTGCGTAACCTCCGGGTTCCCGGGCAACTTCATTGTTAACCTTGTGGGAACCAGCCCGTGCTATTCAGCTCGGCACTGTGAACATTAGATAAGCGGACTGGGGGGAAACTTAGTCCTGAGAGGCCCCGCTCCTCCTCGGAGAGAAATGGGGTACCCTCTCCCGGCAAGGACACTCTTAGAAATCTGGAACTCTTTTTTGCTTGCTCATGTTTATTTGTGACAGACACATTGTTCCAACTTCCCCACTTTTGAGAATTCAGCCTCTGGGATAAGAACTCAACGGATGATGATTTCTCTCCCCTGTTTCTCTCTCCCGCTCCCCCCCCCAACTAGACTCCACCACCCCGCTTGAGCAGATATGAAGATTTCATTCATCGAGCCCGCCATTCTCCTTTACGCCTTTGCTATGACGCTGACCATCCCGCTGACAGCGCAGTATGTGTACCGGAGGATATGGGAAGAAACCGGTAACTACACCTTTGCTTCCAATAGCAATGTCTCTGAATGCGAGCAAAACAAAAGCAGTTCCACCTTTGCATTCCAGGAGGTAAGAGAGTGGAAACAGGTTCCAAACCAGAGGCTCTCTAGGGTGTGACCAGCACCCCCCCCCCAAACAATCAAATCAAGCGGCCTTCTCTCCGTTACCATTTCGGTTCATAGTTCTTTTTTTTTTTTTTTTTTTTTTTTTTTCTTTTTTTTTTTTCAGAGCTGGGGACCGAACTCAGGGCCTTGTGCTTGCTAGGCAAGCACTCTACCACTGAGCTAAATCCCCAACCCCGGTTAATAGTTCTTCTTAACACATTTAATTGGCTCTTTCTCTCTAATGCACCTCCACCTCGTCCCCACTCCATCTCTTTTATCCTTAGGCAATCTCTCTGCAGTCTCACCCAGTCTTCCTTGGTCTCTTGAAAATAAAAGTCTGGGAAATTGGACTAGGGTCAGCTGTCTCCCACGGGGGTGGGGCAGCATTTGTTGAGGTCAGGAGGCTGCATGAGATAAGATAAGCCATGTGCCCTGGAGTTGAGTCCTGTGTCCACATCGGAACGGGCGAACGGGCGAGTGCTTGCTTAAGCTCTCGCCTAAGAAAAGGTTTCTCCTAAGAAAAGGTTTTAGCCAGATATTGTGGGGCCTCCCTCAGTTGTGTGTGTATCTGACAGCAGCTTCGTTGTCATTCTCCTGAGCCCTGAGGCAGGCTTTGTCAAAAGTCTATTAGGGTCCAGGAGATGATATCAGCTGTTTCTTTACTGGGCTGCATTTGCAAGCTCAGAACTGCTCTCGTTAGGCAATTTTCGACAAAAGGTTGGCACTGCCTTCACTGGCACAGACGAGAGGAGGTACAGACTGCTCAGCTGCCTTCCCTGATCTGAGGGTCTCTCTGTATTGACAAATGAACCTGGGGTGGGGAATGGCAGAGAGCCCCCCAGGGAAGGCCTGAGGCTGCCACAGCAGCCCTAAGGTAGCAGGTAGAAGCTGGATGGGGCAAAGTCCAGCTGTATGGTCAAGGCCTATCCTCACTCATATCCTCCTGCTGAGGAGAATTTTCTTGGAATAGAGCATTCTGACCAGCCGTGGGGACAGCACAGTCATAAAGAGAAGGATAGGGGCCTCACCAGTGAGTGGTTCACTGTCCTCTACAAAGTCTGCTCAGGCCCATAATACAGCAGCACTCAGGAGGCTGGAGAAGGAGGGTTGTGGGTTCAAGGCCAGCCTGGCCTACCCTGTCTCAAGGTAATAATAAAGGGGAAGAAGACTGGATAGACAGGCAGACAGGCAGACAGATGGATGGATGGATGGAAGAAGTTAAGTACAAGAGCCATGACGATGATGTCCAAGGGCCTAGGCTGGATTCCTCAGATCTTAAAACAGTTTCAAGATCCATCTTTCCCAGGACTGAGAAGGTTCCAGGGGCTCATTATTTCTGAGATTGAGTCAGGGATTGTTTTCAGTCTTTCCAAGGTGACAGGGGCAAGCCTGACGGGGGGGGGGCAAGCCACCTGCTGCAGTATTGGGGGGTGGGGGGGGAAGAAAGTACCTGTTCATGTTCTACACTGAAGGAAGACCAATGTTGGTTCCTCCAGCCCCAGTTGTTGACCAACACCACACCACACACACACGCATGCACACACACACACACACACACACACACACACACACACAGAGAGAGAGAGAGAGAGAGAGAGAGAGAGAGAGAGAACACATTATAGAGCATCGTGGTCTCATTTTACTTTTAGCCAAACTTTCAATTTGATGCTTCTTTTCCTGTTTTGTTTTGGTTTTTCAAGACAGGGTTTCTCTGTGTAGCTCTGGCTGTCCTGGATTGCTCTGTAGACCAGGCTGGCCTCAAACTCACAGAGATCCATTTGCTTCTGCCTCCCCAGTGCTGGAGTTAAAAGTCTGAGCCACACGGCCCGGCCAAGAGACTCTTCATATTCCAGGTCTTGTTCCCCAAAGTTGGTGCCCTCAGATCTCCGGTGCTTTCCCTCAGAGTAGGGAAGTAGAAACCACTGCCCCACCCCACCCCACCCCTGCCCACCTCCATTCTCCTGTCCAGCCCTACCCTGCTGCCCATGACTGGGACAGGATCAGACAAGAAGGAGGCTGGCAGCCCCACTTTTGCCTGCACCACTTCCTTCTGGGCCCTTTCAAGGCTGCCCTTGTATGGCTTCTCAGAGGACGCCCTCAGCCCTCTGAATCTGAAAGCCTGGCCTCCCGCTCAGAGCTTCCATTCTGGCAACCTACTCTGTCGTACGATCTTGCCCCCCCATCCCTAAATACGGGGCTAGGAGTTTGTATACTGGTCACCCTAAAAAATAAGGAGCCAGCCCTGGGAGAGTACTAGAACGACAAGATTCCTTTCTTACTACCCCAAGTGCCATTGTGTGTAAAAGGACATTGGGCGTTAGGACAGGGAGCCCTGTCCTGATCGGCCATATTTGTTTTTCTTTCTTGTCTGAATCTGCATCTTGGTTGCTGTGATAAAACACTGACCAAAAACAACTTGGAAGGGGAGAGGGTTTATCTGGCTTACAGGTTAGAGCCCATCATGGAGGGAAGGCAAGGCCGGAACCGGAAGCAGAGACCACGGGTGTTGCGGTAAATATTAAAAAATGCCTGCATCTTTTAGTCCGCCCCAGCGCCGGCACCCATAAGGCCCAGTGGCACTGCGGAGTACTTTTATCTCAGCGGCTCCACGCTGCCCCCAAATATTCTCTGGCCCGGGCGGTCCGAGAACCGTTCCAGCGCGTCACCTTGCCACGCTGGTGTCTAGAGTTAGTTCCGGTACCCGTGAGGCCAAATAGAACGAACCATAATTTATCTCAGATTAGTGTCTCTCCCGGCGGCTCTCTGCTGGCCTCGAACTCTCTGGTTCCAGCTACCCGGTAAAATCAGGGCTCTGGAAGTCCAGCATGACAACCGAAGCTGACTATGACACATCCCAATAGCAGAGACACTAACATATGCCTGTGTGCTAGCATGTCCATTTCAGGGTGTGGAAAGAAGAATAAACTTCACTAAACTCGGAGTGGTGGTGCAGGAGGCAGAGGCCGGAAGATCATGAGATCAAAACCAACCTGGGAAACTTTGTAAGACACCCTGTCTCAAAAGTCCAAGGGCCGAGGATATAGCTTAACACTAGAGGGCTACTTGGCATGCACAAAGCCTTGGGTTCGATCTTTGTCACTACCAAATAAGTCCTAAGAAACCTTACTGTACAACATCTGTAATCCCAGCACTAGGGAGAGAGAAGCAGGGAGTTAGAAGTTCAGGACCAACCCAGGCTATATAAGGAGACCTTGTCTCAAAAACTAAAAGTAATTAAAGAATAAACTGAGCTCTCGCACCTATATTTGATAATTGAGAGTCTGATGTTAAGGGGAAGTCTTATTTTCCAACCCTTTATATTAACACAGACATATATACATACGTATGTGTGTGTGTGTGTGTGTGTGTGTGCGTGCGTGCGTGCGTGCCTGTGTGTGTGTGTGTGTGTGTGTGTGTGTGTGTGTGTGTCTTAGTGTTCTATTGCTGTGAAGAGACACCATGACCATGGCAACTCTTATAAAGGAAAACATTTAACCGGGGCTGGCTTACAGGTCAGAGGTTTAGTTTATCATCGTGGAGGGAAGCACCGTGGCACGCAGGCAGACGTGGTGCATGAGAGGAGCTGATGGTTCTACATCTGGATCCACAGGCAGCAGCAGGAGGCAGCCACTAGGCCAGGCCTGAGCTTCTGAAACCTAGAAGACCACCTGCATTGGCACACATCCTCCAACAAGGTCACTCGTATTAGCGACTGTCTATGGGGGCCACTTTTACCCAAATCACCACAATACACACACACACACACACACACACACACACACACACACTTGTAATATTGTAGAGACTGGAGGATTACAAACTAGTGGACAGCCTGGTAAGAACTTGTCTCAAAAAAAAAACCTTTATTTTTTGCCCTAATCTATTTTTTTTTCAATGTTCCAAGTTCTCGGAGCCTTGGATCAGAAGTCTCACCTCCATGTTTGTCCCCAGGCTTAATCTCCCTGGGGTCCTTACATCATAGTTACTGCTTTTGTCTAAGAAGTAGAGACATGGGTTCCAGCCATGCTTGTTGACTTTTGTAGAGGGGAGGAATTTTCTAACCACTTGACATGCCCTTTCCTCGTTAAATAATTACTTCTCAAGCAGTAAATTAATGACAGGAGCCTGATAACAGAGACCTTTTCTGGGGCAACTTTTTAAAAAGATGTTTTTATTTTAAGTGTACGGATGTTTTGCCTGTGTCTATGTGTCTGATGTACATACAGTGCACTCAGAGGGCAGAAGAAGGCATCAGATCCCCTGAGACTGGTGTTACAGGTCGTTGCGAGCCACCAGGTAGGTGCTGGGAACTGAACTCAGGACCTCTGCGAGAGCAGCCGGCGCTCCTAACCACTGAGCCATCTCTCCAGATGTCCCAATTATAACTCCAGATGGAACTGTTAACTTTGTGTTCGTCTTGTTAAAGATCTTGTCACTTTTTTAAACAAACAAACAAACAAGACTACAGAGGAGGGCCTGGCTGTTCATGACTGGGTGAGGACTAACAGGAGAAGGACAGACAGACTTGGGTACACCAGTATAAGTGAGAGCAGGAACCCCAAGGGGAAAGCCTGCTTGAGACATTGGTTAAAAGATGACTTTGTATCCATTTACTCAGTAAACCCAGTGGCTACTGTAAATATGTAAGGCAGGCTCATAGAATAGGTGAGACTGAGGACTGAACACGGCCTAGGCCTTGGGCAATTCAGATGTCTTCAATGTTAACCCTCCCAACAAAGTAAGTTTTTATTCCCTTTTATCAGAAGAAGTAGTGACAGACACAATCATTTGGTAGTGTCCTCTACTGCCTGCAAGTGGCAGAGGCCTTATCTCCCTCAGCCATGCGTTCATTCAGTGCCCAGGACTGTCCCCAGGACCCGTGAGCAGACAAAAGTCTGGCCCCCTGTGGGTTAGGTTAGTGTGGGACAGAAAATGTTTTTAATGGCTTATTAATTCTCAGGCTGCTTTCCGACAGCATGGGCCTTTCATTCTTCACACCCAGTATTTCCCGTTGTAAATGTGTCCCATGCCCCGTGCAGGAGTCAGACAAAACAAAGACATGGAAAACACACTATGTCTTTATTTTATTTTATTTGCATTGGTGTTGTGCTCTGCCTCCCTGTGAGGGCGTCAGATCCCCTGGAACTGAAATTGCTGACAGTCGTGAAGTGCCGTGTGAGTGCTGGGATTTGAACCTGGGTCCTTTGAAAGAGCAGCCAGCTTTCCAACCTCCACAATATGCCTTTAAAAGACTTTTTAAATGATTGTGTGTGTGTGTGTGTGTGTGTTTTGCCTGCATACATGTATCCGCACTGTGTACCTGCCTAGGTGCCTGCCGAGGCAAGAAGAAGCTGCTGGATCCCCTAGAAGGGGAGTTAGGTATCCCCATGTGGATGGCGGGAATCAAACCAGGGTCTTCTGCAAGAACAGCAGTGCTTCTAACCATTGCGCCATATCTCCAGCCCCACATAATGCCTTTAAATAGCCCCCAATTCAAGTGGCTGCCATCGTGTCACAGCTCCCCAAGTGCGTGCCCTTGTGTACACATGGCCTCTTGTCTATTGTCATTGTATTCTCGGTCCATGGCTACAACTGTCTTAAGCAGTGCGAGACTCTTCTTCTGGATCGATCTCATTGTTTCTATAGTAAGTGAAGGAGTCTATTCTCACTAGTTCTGTCGGCGGACACAAAGATCAAAAGGGGGCAGAGGTCCGCTTAGTTAGAGACTTTCACGCAAATATACGTGAAGTGTGTATGTTCCCTCCGCTCCCGTGGCTCAGGCAAGAAGACCCATTACAGCAAGGGGCAGCATCACTCTGGGCTTAGAACAGGAGTCACAATGATCTCTCAGTGCAAATGATTCACGGGGGTAGGGTGGGAGTGGGAGAATAGATTCTGTCGCCAGCACCAGAGTCTGTGACATGCACCTGTCCCTTGTATGGACAGACATGACAAGGCAGATATTTTTGTTTTTGTAGCGTTGAGTCTCTACCATGCTTGGTGTGTGGGGCCCATGATGAAGTGTGATTGTGTTACCTTCTAACGTGTGCTTTGAGAACTACATGAAAACTTAATTGGCATTGTCCCCTCACATACCCGAGGCCTCCCTACTGTCCCCTCACGTACCCAAGGCCTCCAGCTCATAAGCAGGGGCAACACTGCAGTCTTTTTATGGTCATAGTATCGTGAACCCCGTGTCTTTGTCCTTGCAGGAAGTTCAGAAAAAGGCATCTCTCTTCAGCCTGCAGGTGGAAATAAGTGGGTTAATTCCTGGTCTGGTGTCTACCTTCATGCTTTTATCGAGTAGCGACAACCACGGACGGAAACTTCCCATGGTCCTGTCATCTCTTGGCTCTCTGGGAACCAACCTTTGGCTGTGTGCGATGTCCTACTTTGACCTTCCCCTCCAGCTTCTGGTAGCATCCACCTTTATTGGCGCCCTCTTTGGGAATTACACCACGTTCTGGGGAGCTTGCTTCGCCTACATTGTGGATCAGGAGAAAGAATACAAGCACAGAATCATCCGCATAGCCGTCCTGGATTTCATGCTGGGAGTCGTCACTGGGCTAACAGGCCTGTCGTCTGGCTATTTCATCCGAGAGCTGGGTTTTGCGTGGTCCTATTTCATTATCGCCGTAGTTGTTCTAGTCAACCTGGCCTACATTTTATTTTTCCTCAGTGATCCCATAAAGGAGTCTTCATCTCAGATAGTCACTATGTCCTGTAGTGAAAGCCTCAAGGACCTATTTTACCGGACTTACATGCTGTTTAAAAACGGTTCCTGTAAGCGGCGTTCTTTGCTCTGTCTGCTGATTTTTACCCTTGTCGTCTATTTTTTTGTGGTCTTCGGCATCACCCCGGTTTTCACACTGTATGAGCTGGGCCCTCCGCTCTGCTGGAATGAGGTCTACATAGGCTATGGCTCAGCTTTGGGCAGCCTCTCCTTCCTGAGTAGTTTCCTGGGCATCTGGCTGTTCTCTTACTGTTTGAAGGATATTCACATCGCCTATGTCGGCATTTTTACCACGATGGCGGGGATGATGCTCACCGCCTTCACCAGGACCACTCTGATGATGTTTTTAGGTAAGTTACAAACGTGTCTGACTTTATGGGAAACGAATCCAGTCCGTTAGGAGGAGGGGGTTTGCACTCAGTACAAAGCCACGAACCCATTCTATTTCAACGTAAACAGCTAGCTTGCCAGAAGCCAAGAATCAGAAAGACAGATTTACCAAGGTATGACAAATACACAGAATCAACACGATTTTCCAAATTTCATATTTGCCAAAAATATGCTGAGGGACATTTTTGTGTGTGTGTGATTCAGTTCTTGAGTGCAGCCTCCACTGAAATGAGTGTTCCTTAGAATCCTGCGTTGGAAAGGGCCGTGGAATTGGAATATGGAATCTTGGTCTAAGTCAGTCGTTTCTACCACAAAGGTATTAAGTCCTTGCCGCTTGCCGGAGAAACAGTTCGAAGAAGCAGAATTAGATTTGACTTCCTCCCGTGTCGCTGGGTGACGTTGGCATGATTGTCCCTCTGGGCCCTTCCTCTGATGGGCACAGGGATGCTTCATTCCGAGGCTTTTATATGAGTCTTGGAGTCTTGGAGTCTCAGCGCAGTGCCTTTTAGATAGGAGAAGCTACGCCCCCGCTTCCCAAAGAGCGCCAAGATCAAGTCAGCGTATGCACGTGAATACTCTGGAAAATGTAAATATGTTATTGCAAAAGCAAATGCCATGATTTGGTGACATGTCTAAAAATGATTCTATTGAGAAGAATGGCTTAAAGCTGCCTGTGACGGAGCACTCCTTTAATTCCAGAATCCGGGAGGCAGAGGTAGGGGTTGGGGATGGGTCCATGTGAGTTTGAGAGCAGCCTGGTCTACATAGTAAGTTCCAGATTTGCCAGGGCTGCACAGTGAGACCTCTGTCAAAACAAACAGACAAAAGCCACACACACACACACACACACACACACACACACACACACACACAACTTAAGAGCAGAGGCAATTGTGTTCTTAGTTTTCCAGCCACAAGACAATAAGGAACCGGCTTTTCTATAAAGGATCCTTAGAGTAAGGGGATAAAGGCCCCGGTCCTAAGAATAAAAGCATATAAAAGGAGCTAGAGGGATGGCTCAGCAGTTAAGACAGGTACTGCCCTTACAGAGGACGTGAGTTCAGTTCCTAGGCTCATGACCACTGGTCTGGGGGATCTAGCACCCTTTTCTGCCCCCATGGGCATATATACATATACTTGGGACACACACACACACACACACACACACACGAGAGACACAGAGTAAGAGAAATGAAAATAATATTTTTAAAATGGGCAAAAGTTAGTTAATAGTCCAAAACTTGCTAAATAAGTTATTACACCATTAGAAAAGTAGGCAGACGGCTCTCACCTGGACCCAATAGTCCGTGAATACTATTTGTAGGCCCAAAACCAGAATTCTAGAATAAAGCAAGCCTCAGATGACTGGCCAGCAGTCTGTTAATTTATTGGGCACTGCAGTTATCTGGATCTTGAGCGGCAGTGAGTCAGGGTGTTCATAGGAGGAAGTGTCTAAGAGGGCGAGCATCCGACTCAGCCTGGTTTGACTGCATCATTTGTTTCTCTCACAGTCCGAATATCATTCTTTTTCGCCATCATGCCACTTTCCATTCTGAGGTCCATGCTGTCAAAGGTGGTCCACTCGACGGAACAAGGTGAGTCTACTTTAAAGCCTGTAACCAATGCACCAGCTTCAGCCATTACAATCGATGCGCAAAGCTTCTTTCTGAGTAGCCCACAAGCGCCTTTCTGCCAGGGCCTTCTTTTGAAGGAAGTACTGAGCTTTGTTAGAAGCTGGCTTTCATTCAGGCAGAGGGGCCCTGCTTGGAGACCCTGTTTTAGAAGGCCCCTCTGGCTTTGTCTCAGAAGAAGAAAGGAAACCTTGGAGCCAAGAGGTTTTCCTTTACCCTCTCTAGCTGCAATCTGGTTCCTGGGGCCAGATCTGGCTGATGTCTACAGAGTGCCTGGATGATCCTCTTCCGTGGACTGTGCCCAGCCCCCATGCACTCCCTCTCCAACAAAGTGGGGGGAGGGGTGACTCCTGATAGGCAGGTCTGTCCTGACCTTGGAGTTGTACGACACTTGCATGTGAATGTTCCCTTCTGAGGGGAAGTCAAACGGGGTAGGTTGCAGGCTTCGGACAGCTCGCTCATTGCTGTCTGGTTTCCAGATGGAGCTCTTGAAAAGCCTGGTATTGTGTGTCCCCATCCATTGCATGTGGCCTTCCACAGTCTAGAGACACAACATACTTTGTCCTTAGTCCTTGTTAGCTAAGAAACGTGGCATACGTATGAAAATTTCAGTCAAACATTATTTTGACCAAAAATTCATGAAACTAATTAAACCAATTTTAGGCTGCATATAACTTGCATATAATGGTGAAACCGTAGGCTTTCACCATCTCTAGATGACCCGTAGTACCTAAGACGATATAAATGTTTGAATAGTCGTTTTACTGTTTACTGTTGTTTAGGGAATAATGACGAGAAGGAAAGATCTGTGCGTGTTTAGTGCCTAACTGTAGGTTTCATGGGAGGTTGGCAGAACCTTGGGATGTTGAAGCCCATGGACCAGGGCCATCCATGCTTAGAAGGTGACAGTAACCTTCAGTTACATCCTTGCCTTGGGCCCCAGAAATGCTTTCTTCTGGGCTTGAATCTGAGGTCAAGTTGGAAACTTGGTTCAAGCCGAGGGGATTCCATGGAACGTAATACAGCGGGGCGGGCTGGGTGGAGGCAGCCAGAGAGGTGGCCCCGAGAGCGGGGCCCAGACGAGAAGCACCACAACCTCGTGCTGCTTCTTTCCCTTCACCAGGTGCAAGGTGGCCGATGGGAGCACAGAAGACTAGAGCTTTGTAGGTGCAGGTAGAAAATCACCACACGGCATAGATGGGAAGAGCCTTACACGGGTGCTGACATGTATGGCGCTGTCCTCCCTCAGTATTCTGTGACTATCATCAGACTTAGTACTTTTCCTGTCTCGTATCTTAGCCTTGAACGAATGTTCTTAGAGTATTCGTGACTCGCTCCTAATAGCGCACCCGCATTTGTGTCCGTTTAGTCAATGCTGGGGAAAACTGCATACTTCACTCAGGTATAAAATACGACGATTGGTTCTTGGCCACTCGTAAACTGAAGCTTTGTCTTCCTCGAAGGCCTTCATGGACTGTGTTGTGATGGTCCTTGTCTTAGTTATGGTTTTATTGCTGTGGAGAGACACCGTGACCAAGGCAACTCTCATACATAAAACATTTAATTGGGGCTGGCTTAGAGTTTCAGGGGTTCAGTCCGTTACCATGATGGTGGGAGCATGGCAGTGTCCAGGCAAACGTGGGGCTGGAGGAGGAGCTGAGAGTTCTACATCTTTTGGGTTTTTTTTATAAAGACTTATTTTATTTATATGAATACACTGTAGCTAGTGTGTCTGACACACCAGAAGGGGGGCATTAGATCCCTTTACAGATGGTTGTGAGCCACCATGTGGTTGCTGGGAATTGAACTCAGGACCCCTGGAAGAGCAGTCAGTGCTCTTAACCGCTGAGCCATCTCTCCAGCGAGAGTTCTACATCTTGATCAGAAGGCAGCCTCTCAGAGACTCTCATTCCACACTGGGCAGAGCCTGAGTCCTAGGAGGCCTTAAAGCCTGCCCACACAGTGAAACACTTCCTCCCGCAAGGCCACGCCTATTCCACTGAGGCCACACACTAGTGCCACTTCCCCTGGGCCAAGCATATTCAAACCACCACAGTTACCTAGAGAGCACTTAGGAACAGAAAACTCTATAAAGGTGTCATGGACAAACAGACCTGGGCCCTTGACTTCCACAGTGGTTTCTCTGATGGGACATCAAATGAGTTACAACAGAAGAAAAATAATTTAGTTAAGGGGCTTCGAGACGGCTCAGTGGTTGAGAGATCTCCATTCTGTTCTCAGCACCCACATGGTGACTCAGAGCCCCCTGTAACTCCAGTTCCAGGGGCTCTAATGCCTTCTTCTGGCTTCCATGAGCACCAGGCGTGCATGTGTTACATACACGGCTGCAGGCCAAACATGAATATACATAAAATAATAATCTTACTTGTATCCCTAACCTAAGAAATATTTTAGATAGTGGCCAAATTTCACTTTTAAAAAAATGGCGACTTTGTGAAAATACGATAAACTTTAGAGTAATCAAGGGAGAGGGGACAGATCACAGAGGCCACCAGGTGCCAACCACTCTCTGCTAGCTGAAATCTCAGTGTTTGGAGGCGA
The DNA here is from genome assembly GCF_011064425.1 of Rattus rattus. Lineage (NCBI taxonomy): Eukaryota > Metazoa > Chordata > Mammalia > Rodentia > Muridae > Rattus > Rattus rattus. The sequence continues at coordinate 5,973,140 of NC_046169.1, forward strand.
GGGCACAGCTCAGTGGGAAAGCACATGTTTCAGAAACCAGAATGGAGAGAAAATAGCATTTTGGTAATGTTTCTGAAAAATCCCTGTCTTTAAAAGTCTTGTGACCTAGACTTGCTGTCTTGCTTTGGGGACATTCACAAACTCAGGGAGAGTATAAAGCAGGACATGATAAGATGGTTCTGATTTCTGAGTTGCTTTTCTTTATAATTCTTTTTAAAGATTTACTTGTTTTATGTGCGTGGATGTTTTATCTCCATGCACGTCTACCTGCACAACAAAGGAAGTCATCTGTTGCCACGAGACTATAGTTGTAGATGGTTGTGAGCCACCATGGGGGGTGCTGGGAATTGAACTCAGGACCCCTGAAAGAGCAGCTAGTGCCTTTAACCGCTGAGCCATCTCTCCAGCCCACTTGATTTTTTTTTTAAGTCTAGAAAGTACACTCATCCGGATGTACTTGATCCACCTTATGTCTACAACTATTCAACACGTTGGATTGCCCAGAGGAGTCAAGCAACAAGCCAGTGTCACTCTGTGATAGCATATTGGAGCAGACAGATGGCACCCGGCCTGACCTATTTACCTTAGAGAATGGATGGATTCCCTTATGTATCAGAACCAGCACTGTTCAGTCAGGTTTCTGTACTGTAGCACTATTCCCAGGAATAGTAAGAAACATGAACAAAACATTGCAGCTAAGCAGGTAGGAAAGCCAGTTAGACCACCTCTGGGTATCACGGAAAACCATGAGGGCAGTGCATCTGCATGTACTGGGTGACCGAGGAGCGGAGGCCTGGGTTAAACCTTTATTCATTTATTTACCACGTTTATTAAATGGCTACCAAGCATCAGGACAGCAGGGTCCCAAGGCCATCAGAGAAGCAGAACAGATGTGCACGTGGAACTGACAGAGCGGTAGCTCAGACAGGAGATACCTAAAGGCCCACACAGGAGTCTCTTGTCTGTGGCTAGATTTCTGTCTAAGCGTCAGGCTGTGAGGAGACACTGAAGTCTTCAAATGAGTCAGCTGCTGGCATTTGTCGACTTTCCTCTGGAGACATCGGAGCTCAGCTAGCTGGGGTTTTCGACATCTCTCCCCACAAACCCGAGGGGAGCACCTTGGCTCAGATTATTCATTTGCAAAACACATAGGTGACTTTGGCAGGGTGTTTGTGTGTGTGTGTGTGTGTGTGCGCGCGCGCGCGTGCGTGCGTGCACACAGAGTTGTTGTTTGAGACAGGCTCTCAAGAATGACCTTGGGGCTGGAGAGATGGCTCAGTGGTTAGAGCACCGACTGCTCTTCCAGAGGTCCTGAGTTCAATTCCCAGCAACCACATGGTGGCTCACAGCCATCTGTAACGGGGTCCGATGCCCTCTTCTGGTGCGTCTGAAGACAGTGCACTCACATACAAAATAAATAAATCAATCTTTAAAAAAAAAAATGACCTTGAATTTCTGCTCCTCCTGGGCACCGGGATTATGTGTGCCACCACGCCTGGCTTATGCTGTGCTGACCTCTTTCTTTTTTTTTCTTTTTTTTCTTTTTTTGGAGCTGGGGACCGAACCCAGGGCCTTGCGCTTGCTAGGCAAGCGCTCTACCACTGAGCTAAATCCCCAACCCCTGTGCTGACCTCTTTCATGCACTCTGCCATCTGAGCCACACGCCCAGCGCCTTCTCAGGGGTATGGAGAGGATGGCTTTTGTTCACCAGCCCATTGCTCCTCTCCGTGAACACGTTCACTCCTCTCGGTTCACTTTTCACGGTTCTGTAATTCATCTTTTTCTTTCTCCCCCCACTCCTCTGCCCCAAACAGGTGCGCTGTTTGCTTGCATAGCTTTCTTAGAAACGCTTGGTGGCGTCGCTTCGACCTCTGCGTACAATGGGATTTATTCAGCCACTGTTGCCTGGTACCCTGGGTTCGTCTTCCTGCTGTCTGCTGGTCTCCTGGTCCTCCCAGCCGTCAGTCTCTGGTAGGTGACTCTCTCCTCATTCCATCAATGGGCGATCGCGCATAATGGATCGGCTACCTTCCTTCTGCCAGCAACATGACACAGGCTCTTGGCATTTTGCTTCAGGGGATGCATTTCTCAATAATTATTGGTCAAGAATACACTTGTCAATAACTTGAGAATTTAAAATGAGACAGTGTCATTGGCTGTTGAGAACTAGTCGGGGGGTCCTTAGGTCACAGACATAGAGGAGTCATTTTATGGGTCTCCTAGCGTAACAACTGAACATCTTGGGGATACAGGAGAGAAAAACCTCAAGGAGTTTATTTTATTAATTTTAGGACACGATACATAAGAAATCAGTTCAAGATGCCAGGATATACCTGTTACACAGAACTTTTATAATTTATTAAAAGCCACGTATGGGTGGGAAAGTCAGACTCTTGGTAACTTATGTATCTCTTAACCCACTCCAAATTCTTGTTTTTGTAGCATGGTCAAATGCATTGGCTGGGAAGAGGGAAGCTATACACTGCTCATCCACGATGAGCCCAGTGAGCACCCATCAGACTCGTGACAGCAGCAATGCACACGCCCTGTGTGCGACTCCTGAGGAACTGCTCCGCAGTCAGTATTTCACTAGGGATCCACGTGACAAAACCCTGTCTCCAACCAAGTGAGTTGGGAGGACACACCGAGCTCTGCTGCTTCTGGGGCCACCCAGCAGCACACTGGGTTCTTCAAAGAGCAGACCCCAGTACCGTCCTCACTTCTCCATGGACCAGGGAAAGACAGTGGAGAGCAGAGGAAGGCTTGTGAAACCTTGCTAAAACTTTAAAGCAATAACTTCACTGACATGCTCCAGTCTCCCATGAGGAGACTAAGGAGTTCTGACCTCAGTCTCTCCGTCTGCACAATGGGCTTGCTGGCCTCTCAGGGATTTTTTTTGAAGACACAATGAGGAATTTTTATTTGCAATAATCACTGAAATGGAAATGTCTCAGGCATTTCTAGTTCTTCCTGGACTTGACTGATGTTTCAAGAGCCTGTCAAGGCTCTACTAATGGAATGAAAAATGAAGCACCTTTTAAAATGTGTTTTTCATTTTTCCTAGTGTTTTATTCTGTGACAAGCCTGATGATGTTTTTATATGTAATGAAAGGGGTGGGTAGAAAATCAGATTATAAATAAAATTGTCCTAAATTTGAAAACTCAGCTGACAGCTCAGTGTGGTATTATCAGTCACTCGGTGGTACAGAAGGCTGTCACGGTCCCGGTTCACACTCCCCCGCTGGTTTTCCACCTCTGCTCTTCCCTTCCTCCCTCTCAGACTCCATCCACTGTGCTGAGAAGGGCCTTTCTAAAACATGGATCTTATCTTTCCCAGCAACTGTTGCTCTTAGGGAAATAATCAGGCACGCATGTGACCTGACCCCGCCCATCCCACATCACAACACCCCACACCAATTCTTAGATCCACTCTCGTCCCCCAAACCCACCTCCTTCCTTTTTACACACTGTTCAGCTCATCCCTTCTCAGCAAAAAAGCCTTGCTTTCCCTGTGTGCCCAGGGTTCACCACGCCCCAACCCGTCTCTGCAGGGCTTCCACAGCCCTCTGTATGAACAAGAATGCCATTTTCCAATGTATTTTTTTCTTTTTTTTTTTTTCGGAGCTGAGGACTGAACCCAGGGCCTTGAGCTTGCTAGGCAAGTGCTCTACCACTGAGCTAAATCCCCAACCCCTTCCAATGTATTTTTATATTTTTGGTTGTGAGCCTAGCCTTTAACGGCTGAGCCATCTCTCCAGCCCTCCAATGTATTTTTAAAGAGGTTTTTTTTAGTGTGTGACTGCCCTGCCTCCTACACCAAGTGAACTCTTGAGGTGGCTCTGTTTTGTCTGTGCACCGTATGTATGCCGTGCTCAGAGGACATTAGCGGGTCCTGGAACTGGAGTTACAGATGGTTGTGAGCCGCCAGGAGGGCTGGGAACTGAACCCAGGTCCTCTGCAAGAGCAGCCAGTGCTCTAACCACCGACCTCTCCAGCCCAAGACCGTATTGCGTCCCTCCCAGTGGTCTCTTTGAGGACAGGGATGGTCTTTGCTCATTGTGTGCTCAGTAATGTTTGCAGAACTAAACTTGAAGGCTACAATTCCTTTGCATGTATCTACAAGAACTGTTTAAATTACAACTCTAATAGTTTGTGAAGTAACCACGCCCCACTGGCTCCTAAGCTGAACCTGCAAACAGCAGTGTTACCCTTTCAGGTTGATTTGTTTCCAGACTCTTCCTGTGCAGGTGTGTGTTTGTGCCTGTGGATCCTCAATCACCACCCAATTTGGTTTTTAAAAATGGGTCTTTCTCTGGTCTGGGGCTCTCCCAGGACCCGGGCCTGGCTGGCCAGTGAGTCAAGGGATCCTCCTGTTTTCTGCCTCCTCGGAACTGGGATTCCGACTCACACCAACACGGCTGGCTTTTTAGATGGTGTCTGAGGGACCGACAGTGTCAGGGCTTCCTGTTGGCAACGTGAGCACTTTACCTAGCTGTCCCCCCAGCCCCTTTATCAGATTTCTGTTTTCATATGTGATGATGCAGACGCCATGACTTTTCTATAATCTGAGAAAACCCACTTAGGGTTACAAAACCCTGCCAGGTGCAAGGCCCTGTATTTGATGCCAACACTGCAAAGCAGATGGGCAAACTCCCATCCACACCAGCGGTCCGGACGGCCGCAGTGACTGCCACTGAGACGTCAGGGTGATCTTACACAGGAGGGGCCACAGACAGCTGCTTGGGTGAGCAGAAACCTACTGAGATACTACTTTGAGGGGCCAACTGCTGGCCCAGTAAGTGTGGCTGTCTCATGTCCTCAAGTCTGTGTCGTGGGAGTGGAGCGTGTTTCCAGGATGACCACACAACACCCAAATCGAAACGCACAGCACCGCCCGTGTCCTTTCTTCTTGTTCTCTCCATGTTAGCTCACTGGCTTTTACCTGTGGTCAAAGTCCACACACACCAGGGTCTGGTCTTGAACCCAGCCAGAGGGTTTTACTGCAGGACGCTGCAGCGGTCACTTCAGTTTACTGTCAGCTACTGCCTTTGACTCGACCCAACTGGTCAATTAGTCATCGCAGGCATTATGTCTCAAGGAAAAACAAAGTTTGTGAGAGTTAGGCAGTACATAATACCCAGCTTCAGACATCCACCAGAGGTCCTGGAATGAGGCGTGGATCAAGGGGCTGAGAACAAGGGAGGGTTGCCTTGTGGTCAGCGTTCTAAAGAGATGCCGGTATATTAGAACCCAGAGTCGCCAGCATCGGGGGTGTGTGTGTGGGGGGGCAGGAAATGGGGAAGGAGGGAGAATTCCCCTGGTTTTATGCTCTGGGTATCTGAATTCAGTAGATCCACAATGGGATCTTTAGAAACTAACCCGAGGCTGGCAAGATGGCTCCCGAGATAAAGGTGCTTGCCACCAAGACCAACAACCTGAGTTCAATCCCTGGGACTCAAATGGTAGGAGAGAACTGACTCCTACAAGCTGTCCTGTGACAGGGTGTGTGTGTGTGTGTGTGTGTGTGTGTGTGTGTGTGTGTGTGTGTGTGTGGTATGTGTGCAGGCACGTGAGCACACCCACCCACCACACACACATACTAAACAGTAATTAATTTTAAAAATGTTTGAGAACTTCGCACAGTCTATTTTAATCAAATCCTACACCCCAAATTCCTCCCTAGTCCGGTCTCCATTGTAACCTCCCTACCCAACTTCTGACAGGTTTTTGTTTCCAAACTCTTAGGGTCTTGGGAGTGGGGTGTGGTGGTCCCGGCAGGGATCCCACCCTGAGATCCCAGCAGCTGTCAAGCTCTCGGAGCTGGTATGAGATTTCGAGCGCACCCTACCTGCCTCAGCGCTCGGACTCTGGCTTGAGCTCACACAGGCCTGTGCTCACTGCCGAGAACCTATGTGCAACTGCCCTTGTGTCTAGAAGAGCACTGTCTCCTTCAAGGACTCCTCGAGAAGGTGGAGATAACCCATCACCCAGGGGCCAATGAGAAGGCAGCAAGCCTGTCTGTTTCCAGAGGCAGAAGGAACACACGGATGTGGCCACACTCCCATGTTAGAACCCCAGTTCCTCCTGCTCCCCCTACCACATCTTCCATGCCTCCCTCATCCTTAGTGTTAAGAATTTCCGTCAAATACTAATACTGTGATCAAACTGGGAGTTGCCCCTCCCCCAGCCTCACTCCCCTAAGGGAGAGGGGTTGTGAGTTAATGAGCTTCCATGGAAATCCCTCGAGAGGGATGGATATTCCAGCCTCTTCCACCTGTGCATCTGTCTTTTAGGAGAATCCTTTTACACACGGGTTGTGAGCTGTGCTTGCAAACCACTAACCTGAGGCAGGCGGGCAGGCGGGCAGGCATATGAAAGCATTTGTAACCAGTCTGTAATTGCACAACTCATGACTGCCGTCTGGACCAGGGCAGTGTGGCAGGACAGAGCCCTCTCCTGCCCTTAAGTCCTTGTTGACAAACAGAGTGGAATTAAGGACAGCCTGTCAGTGTCTGCTGCAGAACTGCTTGGTGTTGGGAGTACTGAGGGAGGAGGGCACGGAGCCCTTTTCCATCAGATCCGGGACCTTCCTGTAAAGGGCCTCCCACACTAAGACTGATAACTCAGAAGCAGAACGGGAGCAAGGAGACCAGTAACCCATGCTCCAACACAGCAGAGGACCTAAGAGGAAGAATCCAGGCCATTTACAAATTTCAAGGAACCCAAATAATTTCCAAACTGCAAGAAAAGACCACAGACTCCAGGTTAGGCACCAGTAGTTCGTGTCCTAGCTCTAGACTGTTCATTAGAAGCTCTCCTGGGACAGGAAGGCCGCCACTTTAATATAAACCATGAAGAGACATGACAGATGTCTGGGACCCTGGCACTTTGGAGGCTGAAGCAGGAGGACTAGGAGTTCAAGGACAGCCAAAAATGAAAACCAAGGGGTTGGAATGATGGCCCAGCAGTTCCGAGCATTGGCTGCTCTTAGAGAACCCAGGCTTGACCGCCAGCACCCACACGGTGGCTCACAGCCATCTGTAACTCCAGTTCCAGGGCGGCTGAGGCCTCCTGACTTCTGCAGACACCAGGCACACATGGTCAGACACACATGCAGGCACTCACACACACATCCTCCTGACTTCTGCAGACACCAGGCACACACATGGTCAGACACACATGCAGGCACTCACACACACATCCTCCTGACTTCTGCAGACACCAGGCACACATGGTCAGACACACATGCAGGCACTCACACACACATCCTCCTGACTTCTGCAGACACCAGGCACACACATGGTCAGACACACATGCAGGCACTCACACACACATCCTCCTGACTTCTGCAGACACCAGGCACACACATGGTCAGACACACAGGCAGGCACTCACACACACATCCTCCTGACTTCTGCAGACACCAGGCACACATGGTCAGACACACAGGCAGGCACTCACACACACAAACTCAGAGTTCTTTAAAAATAGAAAACAAAATTCCTTTGTGTCACTTGGCCACACACTAATGTCCTATGCACTGCAGACAGATACTCAGCTGCATTCTGCACTCCACCCACTGAATGCCTGTAGCGGCCCAGAACACAAGGTGTCACCCAAAATATCTGCAGTGCTTTATCAAGTATTTCAGGTCCGAAACTCAGGTGATAAAGACGTTCTGAAGAAGCTAATAATCGAATACTTCAGATCTAGTTAAAAAAAAAAAATGATCCATTTACTAGTATTCTGAAAACTTTAAGGTCTTTGTTTTTGACAGGGTCTCACTGTGTACTTCTGGCTGGTCTGGAACTCGCTCCGTAGACCAAGCTGGCCTGAAAATCCCAAATATCTACCTGCCCTGCCTCTCCGGTGCGGAGACTGAAGTGTACACTACCACACCCAGGAAAAACTTGAGGTTTTATAGACCAGTTCTATAAACAATATTTTAAGGACCATTATGTTGAAAATGTATTTAAATAAAGTAGTATGGAACTATTCATGGGTATATAGTAGGAATATTCTAACTTAAAAACATTTCTGTACCTTGCTATGTAACTTAAAAGCAAGTGGCCTGCACTTTCCTACCATAGAACACTGCTTGATAAGCTGAAGCGTGAGGTAAACCCAAGCTGCACGCCCCAGCTGCTGCATCTAACTTCTCCCTCAGAAAAGATCAAACTCTGCAAACGCCGACTTTTCGACTTGTGAGAACATTTGGCTAGAGCCCTTAAGGTGCAAGTAGCATCCTGCAGAGCAAAGCTAAGGCTGTGCCGGGTGCTGCCACCAAATCCAGTCACAGCCGTGACTCTGAAGGAGGCTCCTGGGAACGTTGTTGCATTTGTAGCATTTCTAAGAAACACATTTTCAGAAGTCGGACTTTTCTGTAACCTAAGAGCTTAGAAACCACCTCTAGGCTTTCACAACCAAAAACCACGCCCCAAACACGTCCACATGACCCAGCGATCCTCTCAGTACTTTAATGCTGTGAACATCAGACCTCGGCAGAGGCAACTACGAGAAGCACATCCGTGGTTCCTGCACGGCGCCCTGCATCACAGCAAGCCCAGCTTATATTCCACCATCATGTGTGGCTCGCCCATCAGTTCACTCTGTGATGGATCTGGAAAGAAACAGAAACAGGCGCTGTTAATGGGTGTTCAGACACAGAAGGAAATGCAGGAGTCATCGTATCAGGATCTGTGATCATCTAAAGCAACCCCGTGTGACAGCAAGCGAGCTAGGGCTAGGGCTGGAGAGGGAACTGACAAAGGGGCCTAGGAAGGTGGGGTGGGCGGTAAAACAGGTTTGTATCTTGCTTGAAGGAACCCAGCTACACACACTTCACTTCCCACAACAGTTGGAGGAGCTCTGGAACTCATGCAGGCAAAACACCGATCCACATAAAAATAAATCTAAAAGAGAAAGAAAACCTTTCTCCCAAGGTTCTGAAGCTTCCCATGGCTCCTTACCTGACGGAGGACAATCTAAGCAGTAAAAACATTTTATCTTTCCCATTCTCTGTTCCATCACATACACAAACAGAAATCAGAATCCCAAAGCGAGAACACCTCAAGTCCCACCTCCTCGAGTTTGGATGGGAAAAGCTGGACTGTGGTAACACACCGAAAGCCGCTGACAAGTCCTAGCAATGAAAGCTTCCAGGACAAGTCTCGCCCTAGCAACACTGACCGAGCCTAATGTGTCAAACCAGTACAGTCCGCACAGATGAAGGACCAAGGAAATAAGGGAGCAAAGCGGGCTTGGGGAAGGGAAGAACCAGTGTGAGGGGTGTGGTAGCTGTGACCACAGAGTACGCTCATTTGTTAACCTTCTTTCCACTCCATCTCTTCAAGTTCCGACTTTGTAAGAGCGGATCACCACTCTTACCGAAACAGGAAGCACGCAGCACGGTGGCAAGTTAGGAGGTGTGCAGTGAGCTCCCAGGACACAGGACAAGCCCTTCCCACCCCTCAGCTCACTTACTCTTGCTGTAAGGAAGGAGGCTAACTTGTCTGATTGCTCGAAGGGCGAGCCTTAGCCGTCAGACCCGAGTCTACTGTTTCCCTGGCCTCAGACAGTCTTCCCTCTACCCGAGTCTACTGTCTCCCTGGCCTCAGACAGTCTTCCCTCTAACTGAACTGACGAATCAGCTTGTGTCTCACACCCAGCAGGCACCTGCCCTCCTGACCCAACCTGACGTTCATCCCCAGAGCTTATGGCAGTCCATCTTTGCCGTTTCAAGTCCACCTCCTCCATCTGAGGCGGGCGGACCCGACGTTCACTGTGCGCATTTACTGCCTTGCCCAGAGCCTTAATGAGACTGAACTGAAGCTCAAGATCTCCCTTCTCTTTTTGCAACACCTAAGTCCAGAGAACTTGATATGAGTCAGCATTTATACCAGGCTGAACAAGCTCAGAAATCCCAGGTTTCCCAGCATTCATGAGTCAGCATTTATACCAGGCTGAACGAGCTCAGGAATCCCAGGTTTCCCAGCATTCGTGACGCCCCCTTGGGACAGTGCCTCACTGGACTTCTGCTGTGTCCACCCCCAAGCACCAGCTACATAAACACAGTGGAGTTGTGCTGGGTTTTTCCCAGTTCCCCTGCACTGCTGGGGTGGACCTGGTGGAGGCTGTGCCCGGGGCGGGGCCAGACCTGCCTATCACCCCTGGGCCTGAAGCAGAGGATGCTGTGTGCACGGCTCTTACTCATCCACAAAACCATTCCTGGGGGAACTTGGTGATGAATGGCAGACTCGTCCTTCCTTCTCACAGCCCACCTCAGCACAGCATCACTGGATGGGGGGTTTTAAGTTTTAAAGGAAGAGTTTATCTAACTCCTTCTGAAAACCAGTCCCACAAACGCTGAGGACCTTGAAGCACACACTACCATGGACTCCAGATGAACAGAACGGGCATCAGCCTCAGTAAATATGGCACAGAACTGAATGACTGTTCAACTGACTGAAATGGCGAACCTCAGAACAATGAACCAGCTTGACTTATAAAGTAATTACCATTAACTCTTATCTCAGGGCTGTGAATGACTACGAATGTCTCCCAGGATCTCCCTGGGACAGACTCTGCTGGCCGCTGTCACCTCGTCCAGTACAGGGTTCCCCGGTGCTGAGTGCCACTCACCATTAAGAATATCCTCAAAACCAATGGTCTCGTCGTTGCCCCTCAAAATATCCAGTGAGAGGTTTGAGCTTGGAAGAAACGGAAGACGCTGAACCTGGGGAGAAGGACAAAGAGCTTCAGGAGAATCAGGGAGGCCGACTACAGGCCGCGGTTCCATGCTCTTCGCTCTTTATTTGAAGAATGTGGAAAACTAAGTAAAACTGTAATTCAGCGGGTGGGAAAGAATAACTCACATCTTAGGGACAGACGGAGTTTTAAAGTGCGCTGGCACCGGCACCGAAACTTTACCCACCACATCTGCCAGTGCTTCCTGCCACCATATAACCCACATGCCCACTGAGTCTTGGGGGTTGTTTCTGTTGGGGAAGAGAGCACGCCCGGAGCCCACCTCGCTCCAGCTCAGAGAGACCAGGCCCCAGGAGGATCCAAGCGAGTGAGAGTCACTCTCACCTGCCAAGGGGACTGTGTGCTGCTCTGAGCTGCTCAGCACAAAGCTAAAAGGTAACCTTTGCAGATACAGTGCTAACCAGAAATGCAGACCAAACCCACTCAGGGGGACTCTAAAGTCACAGTGTCACTCCAGCAACAGGCAGGTATGGACTGGAAACCAAATGAAGCACGGGGAAAGGTTCACAAGCTGTGCAGACAGAAACATCTGGATTCACAGTCCATGACGATCACTGACCAAGCCATGGGGGAGGGGGACAGGCTGTGCAGACAGAAACATCTGGATTCACAGTCCATGACAATCACTGACCAAGCCATGGGGGAGGAGGGACAGGCTGTGCAGACAGAAACATCTGGATTCATAGTCTGACGATTACTGACCAAGTCATGGGGGGCGAGGGGGGACGGGATGGGCTGTGCAGACAGAAGCCATGTGGATTCACAGCCTGACAACCACTGACACAGCTCTCTGCAGGTTACCTGCCTGAAAGACCGCGCACAGTCAGGGCAGCCACTGCCGCTTGCAACGTGGTCATACCCATCGCCTTTATACTTTACTCAGAGTACTAGGTGGTGAGCAGTGAGTGAGGCCATGACCGAAACTAATCCTGTGGTCAGCGTCTGCAGAGGCAGTGACAGGGGGACCGACCCTCACTACTCAGAGAGAGGGTACTATTCTCAGTTGCCAATAGCCTATAACGCTACTTAGTCTTTACAGTGTGGAAAGAATTCTCCAGCTGTCATTCAAAACTGAAAAAGGAAGCATGGAGAAGAGAGAAGAGGAAGCAGCAGAAATAGAAACGGGAACCACTAAGTGGAGGAGAGTGCAAAGGATCCGGGAAGCAGAATCAAAGGTGGGGCTTGCAAAACACAAGGATGGGGACCAGGAAGGCAAGGAATATACATTAGCAAAGATTTTTGACAAAATGGTATTAAAAACTCAGGCTGTCAATTTTTTTTTTTAAATTAAGCAATTTTTAAAAAGTAAGCCAAAAGTTCAGCAATGGGTAATGAAGAAATAAACTTCCCACAGAGTCCGCTTAACAGAATGTCAGGGGTGAGATCTCCAGCTCGCTCTATTCCCAGGGATGGAGAGCGTCCAAGAAGCCAGTCAGAACTCAGCAGCTGACTGTAAGAACGTCATGGGACGTGCCCTCGATTCCATGCCCACCACAGAAACTCAAAGCTAGCTATCTCGGGTTGGGGATTTAGCTCAGTGGTAGAGCGCTTGCCTAGCAAGTGCAAGGCCCTGGGTTCAGTCCCCATCTCCGAAGAAAAAGAAAAAAAAAAGCTAGCTATCTCACGGTGGCCAAAAGCATAATAAACAATGAACTCAGCCATCATTAACTAAATGCTTAAGCACATGTCAGACATCTGTCACAAAAGATCAGTCTTATGACAATCATGTAAAGAAGGCATCATAATCTCCAACTTGTGAGTAAACAAACACCAAATTTTAAGTAAACTCCCTCACCGTCAACAGGTGACTAGATAGGAGACAGGCTGTCAATTTTATTAGCGATATCCAGCTCAAACCCAGGCAAAGACAGGAGACAAGGGAGGCTAAGAGCTGTGCCAAGCCTGACAACCTGCACTGTTCTTCCACTTCACACCGGCTAGGAATTGAGGATGGCTCGCAGTTACGAGCCAGCTGCTCTTCCAGGGAAAACAGGCTAGCTTCCCAGCACCTATAGAGGCTAAGAACAGCCTGTGAGTCAGTTCCTAAGATATCTGGTCCCTGCGATCACTCTACACACAGTGCACAGACACACAGGTATTTATGCAAACACACACACACCCACACACAATAAGACTAAATAAACCATAAGCAACAGCAAATGTGCTCAGACTGCTACTCTCACGTTGTTAGACTAGTTTAGACTGAAATTTAGATTAGTCTAAAACACTCAGACTCGGCCATTCTCACTCAAAGCCATTTTAGAGCAGTATTCTCGCAAAGAAGTACTTCAAGTAGCTTCGAGAACTACAAACCTACAAAATCAACAGCACTCACAGCCCTGCTGCAAGACTCAAGTCTAGCCAGGCAGAGAAAGGGTCCGTCATAGCAGGAAACAAATACACGAAAGTCCAAAAGGGAGGCCAGGTGCCAAGGCATTAGGTGCCTGGGTTTTACCTGGAGGGCAAAGTGAGGAGTGTGACACGCGAGGTGTTTACAGTCATGGTGGGGGTGGAGGTGGGGGGTGAGGAGCAGGGAGATCTGGTAAGGACCAGGGGTGGGGGCCACAAGGCACCGAGTGAGGCAACCAGAGCTAACATTCCATCGTCTGCCTTAGGTGAAACCTATGTACCCACAAGGAAGAATAATGAGTTATTCTGCACAGCCCGTGAAACCCAAGATGCCTGAGGGCCTTCCAACCAGAAAAGCAGGTCCGGAGAGTTAGAGAAAGTCAACAGCACCGAGTAACTGCGAAGGACAGGCAGGAAACAGGAGGGAGAACAAAGATGGCCTCTGGCACCACCAGCATCTCAGGTGACAGACAGAAGGAACCACAGAGCTGCAAATGGGTTTCAGAGAGGAAGGGGACACCAGTCTGAGGTCTACAAAAATACAGAGAAAAGGAAGGAGCTTTGAGTGTCAACCTCCCCTCCACCCCCCACAAACGCACACGTGCGCACGCACACGCACACACACACACACACACACACACACACACACACACACGCCCTGGGAACCAGACGACACCATCTCAGAGGAGAAAGTAAAGTACAGACACGGGGAACAATGGCTTCCAGCAGCTGAACCTGGACAAGCTGACAAGTGAGGAGAGAAGTGGGGGCGAGGCGTGCTGGCACACCCCTTTAACCCCTGCACATAGTGGGCATGGGCAGGCAGGTCTCTGGGAGTTCAAGGCCAGCATGTTCTACAAAGCATGTTCCAGGCCAGTTAAGAGTTACGAGGTGAGGAAGCGCAAGGCCCTGGGTTCGATCCCCAGCCCCGAAAAAAAGAACCAAAAAAAAAAAAGAGTTACGAGGTGAGAGAAAACCTATCTCAAAACTAATTATTAATTAATTAGGGATTGATACAATTTTACCACAGGATCTGAACGTAGGTAACAGCTTCTAAAGAGCCAAAGCAAGGAGAGAAGAAAAAGGTGTCTGCAACAGGCAGGGCTGCTGCCCTGTTCCCTGAGGTAGGGTGACGCAATGGGGCCCAGAACCCAGGCGGGACATCTGCACAGCTACTCTTTAGCAACGGGCACGCCCAGCTGTGCACGCACGGCGGCTGCCCGCAGAGGGCAGAGAAGCGCAGGCAGACAGCTGCACTGCGTCTATGACATGAAGCCATTTTCCACGTGACAACTTTTCCCCTATGAAGCAGTAACAAGGTCACGTGCTACAGAAGGAGGCAGGACAGGGAGACGGAGGGTAAGGTCTGACATCTAGCACGAGAACATTAGCACGCGTGGGACAGGGACAGACTCACCTGCTGCACAGCCTTAAACTCCATCTGTAACTTCAGGGGAGCAAACAGACCCTGGATGTTCCTCAGGGTGGAAAAGTTCATCTTGTCCTGGTTGAGCTGGAACTGCAGAAGACAGAGTAGCTCTAAGCTAAAAGCTTGCTACAGACAGAGCAACACTGAAAACGCAACACTGACAATCCTGAGGCCAAGAGTTGACATCCCTCTGGGATTTAAAGTGTTCATTTCTTCCTGACAGGTTTATAACACTGTATCTCTACATCTGTGTGTGGCAATGTGTACATGTGGTTTACATGTGTTCATGTACAGGTATTCCTGCAGACACGGGGGAGAGTCAACACCAGCTTTTCCTCAACAGTCCCCCATCTTATTCTGTGAGGCAGGGTCTCTCACAGAACCCAGAGATTCAGCAAGGCCAGCCAATGAACACCAGGGATTGGTACCCCAAATGTCTTCAAGGTGCCCATGCTTACTTCTATTTCTCCTCTAGCAGGGGATAAAAAAGAAAGTCATAGGGCCTGGTGGTTAAGAGCTCTAAGGTCCTGAGTTCAAGTCCCAGCACACATGTGGCAGCTAACAGCTGCGTGATGGCCTCCTCTAGTATGCAGAAGTAGAAGCAAACAAAATACCAATACACATAAAATAAGTAAATTAACTCTTAAAAAGTAGTTTGTTTTAAACAAGAAAGACATACATAACATACTCACATTTTTTTCTGATAATTCAAGAGGGTGACTGGGCAAAAGTTCATTTTTCACACAAGAAAACCTAGAAGGAAAAGAGAAAGCACAGATATTTAACAGGGTGCTACATATAATCTCTACCACAGCTCTAAGCTGCACATGTAAACATCCATTTTTTTGACTTTCCGATCAGGAGGCTATGGTGCAACCTTCTTTGGTCGCCCGCAATCCGGATCCATCTGACACCAGGTGCCCTCACCATGATCAAAGTCATGTGCTTGAGATGCAGAGTTGAGGTCGGGAGCACATCCGCCTTGGCCCCCAAGATCGGTCCCCTGGGTCTGTATCCAAAGACAGTTTGTGATGACATCGCCCAGACCACTGGTGACTGCAACAGTCTCAGGGCTACAGTAAAACTGATCATTCATAGTAGTAGGCCGAGACCGAGGTGGTGCCCTGTGCCTCTGCCTTGACTATCAAAACCCTTAATTTTAAGGAGCCACAACGAAACAGAAAGAAGCGGAAGAACATTAAACGCAGTGGAAATATCACTTCTGATTGCCAACGCTGCTCACCAGATGCAACACTGGTCTTTGGCCAGAGAGCTCTCTAAACAATCAAGGAGATCCTGGGTACTGCACCGTCCGTGGGCTGCACTGTGGGTGGCCTCCACCCTCAGGACAGCACAGATGATATCAACAGTGAACAGTGGAATGTCAGCTAGTTAAAATGCAACAAAAAAATTCAATAAAAGACTGTGGGTGTAACTGGAGCGCCCGAAGCCTGGGACACAATCTCCACTGCTACCCCTGAGACTGTAACTACAGTCAGGCTGTGAGAGCCTTTAGTTCCAGCACCCAAGAGGCAGAGGCTGGTGGATCTCTGAGTTCGAGGCCAGCCTGGTCCACAGAGCGAGTTCCACAATAGCCAGGGCTACACAGAGAAACAATAACTCTTCCCAGCCCCTCAAAAAACAAAAAACAAAAAACAAAACAAAAACAAAAAAAACAAAAAAAAAATCCAAGTCACTGTTGTTATACACAGCAGTGTACAGTAGGTTTTCTGGGGCGAGAACACTGTTATCATCTCGATAGTGCTCATCAGTGTGGAACAGAAAGGTTTGTGGAAATACATGAAACTGTGAATGACAGGCAGCCAGGCTCAGCCCGCCATCAGCTGCAGACACTGCTTCTATAATTACTACAGAGGCTGTGACGGTTTGTATATGCTTGGCCCGGGATGGGCCCAAGAGCTTTCAGTGGAGAATTTCAAAATGTGGCCTAGAGACTGTTTTTCTGGTATTTTGGTGAAGAATGTGGCTGCTCTCTGCCCTCCCATGAAGACTCGGCCTGAGGTGAAGGTGAAGAGACTCTGATTAACTGCAAGGACAAAAGAAGTCTCAGAAACGCCCATCACAGACTCTGTTCTCTGGTTAAGTCTCAGGAAGAGCATTTTCAACAAGCACAGCAAGCTAAGAAAAGAAAAACATAAAATATATGGTTTGAGTATTAAAGGGGCACCAGAAAGTGAAATGGAGCTGCTACAGAGGGCAGAGCTGGAGAAGTGACGCCAGCCCTTTGGAGGAGCCCAGAAGATTGAGTATGGATCCCAGAAACTGTAACATTGAAGCTGCCTTGGAGACCCCAAGACATTGGAGATGTCAGAGCGTCTGGGCTATCTGCTGAGAAAGCCGCTAACAGGAGTGGAGACAGCCCAGGTGAAAGTGAAAGAACCAGAGTTGGGGTCAATCTGAGGCCAGGGGGAAAATTCCACCCCTCCCTTCCAATGGGAGCAGAGTTAGTTCAGTTCCTGGAGCAACTGCAAGACAAACGGTCAAACAAAGCCACCTGTAACTCCCAACCAACCTCCCCTTGACCCCTAACCATCGCCCCTGGAAAGTCCAGAATGGTCCACTGATGAGTCGGCTTGGAGGTCACTTTGTCCCATCAATAATACCCTGCCCAGTTACCAATTGTTTGAATTCTCCCCCAACTGTTTGCAAGGTATGTAAGTCCCTGTCAGAGTCTGCTCGGAGTCGTCTCCCTTGAAGGGGGAGGACCCCGACGTGTCGGAATTAAACTCCTCTTGCTATTGTATCGATCCCTGCCTCCATGTGTCTCATTCAAGACATCCTGGAAGAGGTTCAATTCGGACCTCACAAAAGTTTGTTGCAGTCAACAAAGATGAAAAAGGAGTTGGAGATCTGAAGACCACCTTGAAATCAGACATGGAGATGCAGAGTTTGGAGTTTGCCCAGCTGGTGCTTTGGGGATTATGGTTCAGTGATTGGACAAAACTCGGAAGAGACTTTGAACTTTTAACATTGTTGAGACTGCTGGGGAGAATATGGGGACTCTGGAAGGTGGACTAAATGTATGTTTAGTATGGGCCCCCATAGATTCATGTGTATGAACAAGACTATAGGAACCTGAGAGTGGAATGTGGTGGATTGTATAGGCTTGACCCAGGGAGTGGCACTATTAGGAGGTGTGGCCCTGTTGGAGTTGGTGTGTCACTGTCACTGTGGGTGTGGGCCTTAATACCGTCACCCTACCTGCCTGGAAGTCAGTATTCTGCTAGCAGCCTCAGATGAAGATGTAGGACTCTCAGCTCCTCCTGCCCCATGCCTGCCTGGATGCTGCCATGCTCCTGCCTTGCTGATAACAGACCGAATCTCTGAACCTCTAAGCCAGCCCCAATTAAATAAGAGCTGCCTTGGTCGTGGTGTGTGTTCACAGCCAAAAGACCCTAAGACAGAGGCTTTCCAAACGTGGATGCTAGCTGGCTCCCATCCTATGTAACAAAGCCCTGATCGTAATGCCACTGAAAAGCTGTGGCATATTTTTACCATTAAACTGTTTCTACTGAGTTTCATTTTTATTTTGATGTCTTTCATGGGTTCTCATGTAAATTTAAAAATTTTTTTAAAAAATTTATTATGTGCATGGATGTTTTTGCCTGTACTTTTGCCTTTGTACAACCTGTGTGTCTGGTGCCCTTGGAGGCCAGCAGAGGGCACCAGATTCCCAAGACTGGAGTTACAGTTTTTAGCTGTTATGTGGGTGCTAGGAACCAAACCCCAGTCCTCTAGAAGAGCAGCTAGTGCTCTTAACCACTGAGTCACCCATCTGTCCCGTAAATCGTCTAATAAATATGTTTAAGTTATACTAGCTAAGACTCTTTCTTCAATACTGTAAAGGACAGGTCAAACCACATGCCTAAGGGACCCCCAGTTAGGACCAGGCCACTGGTCACTGTCATGCTAAGCACTGTCTAAACCAGAGTCTGAGGGTTGAAAAACCCCAGAAACCACAGCCATGCACTGAGGACTGCGGACAGATCGTCGTCACAGAGGTAGGCCATGAAAATCGCCCTCCCGTACAGTCTTCCTGTCCAAATGGGAAGAAAAGAAGTGACATTTCCTGGAGGGTTTGGTGGGGCTCCCCAGGACTTAGCTGTGGCTAGCCTATTAACTTTCTTTAAAAATTGTCTGTGACTGTTTGCCCTGGTCCCCACAGAGGACAGAAGAGGGCATCTGATCTCCTGGAAATGAAGTTACAGATGATTATGAGCCTCCATGGGGCTGCTGAGAGCTGAACCAGGGTCCCCTGTAAGAACAAATACTCTTAACTGCTAAGCCATCTTTCCAGCCCTCAGCCCATTAACTTTACTACAAATCAAATTATGCTTCCAAGAGGCCATATCCTGTGTCTCTTACTACTAATCCAACAGGGACTATGAATGTGCCCAGACCTCAGCACCGGAATGCCACTCTAACGTAGGAAGAGTCAGCATTTTCAATTAGGATGTCAATACATGGGGTGTCACATTGACCTTGTAGGCCTGAGCAGAAAGGTGATGTGCCGAGGACAGACACTGGAAACAGGTATCTAAAAACGGAAATTACAGAAGCAGGTAGGACAGGGAGCTGGAGAACAAAATCAAAAGCAGCCGCCACTTAGTACTGGAGAATACTGGCTACCACTTGGGTGTTTTCCGGTGTCGACTTCCTCACTCCACTCTGAGACACTGAGCACTTAGCTGCCACAAGACATCGTCCAGGCGATAACAGAGCTGGGACAGGTAAAACCAGGCAGCCACAGCACATCGTCCTTTCTCCCTCCTCCCTCCCTTTCTTTTTTTTTTTTTTTTGGTTTTTTTTTTCGGGGCTGGGGGCCGAACCCAGGGCCTTGCGCTTCCTAGGCAAGCGCTCTCCCACTGAGCTAAATCCCCAACCCCACCCTTTCTTATTTTTATTGAAAGTAGGGTTTTCTCAAACATTTGCACACAGAAATCCCATAAAAACACAACACATAAACGAAAGGTTTCTAAGTTAGAAAAAATAACGTTACTTCTGAGCCTGTTTTGGCCTGCCCTTAAGGGTAGTTTGTGTATCCACATAGACTCCATCAAGAGAATAACTTCCTTTCCAAGAGTTCATCAGTTGGAGATAGCTTCTAGGTTAGGGATGGGGTCTTTTGTCCACCTCCATCTAGCACCGGTACCCATCTGGGTTAGACCTGTGCAGGCTCTGTCGCCTGCTGCCACAAGCTTGGTGAGTTCATATCTGCGTTGGCACTGCTCTGTACAGAAGGCTTAGTTTCCTTGGTGTCTACACATCATCCCTTCCTCCTGCCGCCCTCCCCTTCCCTCCCCAACTCTGGGGTGGGGGCTTTTTTCAAGACAGGTTTCTGTGTAGCCCTGACTTTCCAGAAACTCACAGGACAGTTCTGCGTCCCAAGTGCTGGGATTAAAGACATGCACCACCACCATCACCACCACCCAGCCATCGTCCTTTCTTAAGGGTGTGTGTGTGTGTGTGTGTGTGTGTGTGTGTGTGTGTGTGTGTGTTGGGAGTGGGGAGGGGGTGTTGCACATGTAGGCCAGGACGGACATTAGGTGCTTCCTCTGCAGCTCTCCACCTTCTGTTCTGAGGCAGGCTCTCTCACTGACAGTGACCGTCAATTAGCTGACCTGCCTTTAAATAGGCGTTGGGGATCTAAACTCAAGTCCCGTTTGCACCGTCCAGTGGTAACCACTGCCGAATAACTGCTATCTTCTAGTGTCTCCTAAAGAAGTTAATTATTCCAGCAGTGAGCAGCACGGAGAGGTCAGTGGCTGAGTTACAAGCAGTAAGAATCCTACTAAGCCAAGGGCTGGGCTACATATCTCAGTGGAGCACTTGTTTCCCATTATGACATCCTAGGTTCAATCTCCAGTACCAGTCCCCAATCAAAGGAGCCCACAGAAGCCTTCTAAGGCTTCCATGCACCAGGAGGACCCCGTTCCTGCAAGCCTGCTTGATGTTATCCTGCTACAACAGTTCTCCCACTACTAGGAACACGTAGCCCTCTTTCTCTCCACACCCTGAGTATGTAACTCACTACAGACAAAATCAAATGCACATTTGTAGCCTTTCAAGGAGAACACCTGGAAAAGAATCCACATTTCATCAGAACGAGGCACGGCCGCAATCCCCCCGACATACCCTTTCCGGAGAAGATCATGACTCTCGAAAGGCCCACTGGCTGAGAGTTCTGTAACTGGAATACTGTCCTTCAGCTGCGACCCAAGGCCTCTGGCGTTCTACAACACAAAGGCAACATGCTAGTTAAAGGACAGAGAAGCTAAGGGCTGTGCCCTTAGGGAACCCAGGATCTATAGAGAGCCTTAAATATTGTGGTAGCCAGCACACAGGGTACAGTGAGTAGAAAGACTCCTGGTCATGTGCCAACATGAAAAGCACTTTAGGGGGGGAAAAGGGGGGGGGATATACAAACTCTGACCAGTTTGAGATAACGAAGTGATAAAATTCAAAGACGCACAATCGTATGAACCAAAAACCTTGAGTTTTACCCTAATCTCGGTATAATCAGCCAGCTTTTCCTCGGTGGAAAGAGCATTCCCTTTGGGTGTAGTGTTTTATCCCAGTGAAAAGGCTGAGGAGAGAACCCCAGGGAACAGGCAGATCAAACACAACCCAAGAGATGAAATTATAACATGACACCTAGAGATGAGGTCATAGGAACTGACAGAAAGGGGGAGGCGCTGTCTTCTATAATTATAAAAATAAAGGCAGCTAGTTGAAATAGTGCAAAAAGTTAAGAACAGCTCCTTGGAACTGACACTGTCACCCTACTTCTAACAGCGTAAACTATTCAGGTACAGTTGACCTGGTCTCTACTACTAGTCTAGACAGAACTATTCTGAAGAGAACAGCTTTTTGATAGACTTACTTCATCTGTGTATTTTACCTTGGGGGGGGGATAATGCCACCAGCCCCCATTGGGTCTTGCTTGAGCCTCACCAATTTCCTAATTCTGAATATCAAGGTTTCTCCAAAACCCACAAACCTCACCACCAAAACTGCTAACAACCTCCTTCTGTGCTTCATTAACATCTGAGAAATAGAGTTCAGGGCTCCAAGTCTATAACTCAAGGGCCTGGCACTATTCCCATTCTTCACACAGGAAACTACTGGGGATCAGGGAGACAGTATGTAATCTACAGTGGACAGTCACCTACTCCTACTCTGTGACTGCCAGCCAAGCACAGACTTCCAAGGACTAGCCCTGTCTGATTATTGCTGTTCCAACGCTGACTGACACTACAGTGTCCTCCTGATTTACTGAAAAGCACCAAACGAGAAATTCTGAACTCTAGTATTGATGTTACTGTCTTCCCAGTATCCTTTTATAAAATGAGGACGCCTTAAGGTTCTAGCTCAGTATCAGATAAAAATAAGTCTGTAAAGACCTAAAACCATTCATATTTCAGCATTTCTCGCACTCCTTTACAATGGTTAACAGTATTAGCCAATACAAGCTTTCTGGACGTGGGCAGACGGCCTGCGGAGGAGTGCTTGTATCAGGTCTGTGCCATGGTGACTCAGGAGTCTGCTCAAAGAGAAACAGAAAGTGGGGAAGGAGGAGAGGCCAGAGGGGGAACAGAGAGAGTCAAGCACTAACTATATGAACAACACGGGAGCAACACAGCAGAGGCAGAGATGTTTGTAAAATCGTGGCTGAGTTGTATAAATACAAGAGGCGGTCGTGGGCCTTTGGGGGCTGTAGGGTCCAGTCACCCTGAAGGAGAGGGCACGTGGCGTGTCCCAACAACCACACAAGGCTTGGCTTTCAGAGATGCCCTGTGCATCCGCCTCAACTGCTGGAAAGGGGCGCGCAGGCCTGGGAGGCCCGGGAAACCCACGCGCGCGGTCCGACGGGAACCAGCACCACCCCAGAGCGTGCAGCCCTGGTCACGCCCACGTCAGACACCCGCCGGGACCGCGCAGCCGTGATCGTGCCCACACCACGAATACCCACCGCGACTGCGATCGTTCGCGCTCACTCACCATCTTGGAAACAGCTCTGCGAAATCCTCTGAACCCGCTATAGTCGGCCAGCCAAGGCGCTCACTTCCGTTTCCGGGGCCGAGACAACCCCCCCATCCGCCGGAAGTGCGTCCGTCCGGCCAGGAAGGAAAAGAGGGCGTGGGAGGAGAGGGAGTCTCGTTGGGCCGGGGCTCCCACGGTTGCTATCCCCGGGGAGCGAGGGCCAAGGGCGCAGCTAGAGTGTGCTCTGGACCTGGCCTCGCGTGACGGCTTTAGATGGATGTGTGCAGATGCACAGACTTCCCACGGGCCATCCACGGAGTTCGAGGTGGTGATTTGCATAAAGTTCTGCTCAGTCAAAACTCGGACTACAGGCTTTTTACTAAGTCCAAGGTCCAAGACTGGGTATGTGTAGAACCCAAAGGAAGGACCAAGCTAGCTTAGTCACTGAGCTACAGGCAGAGGCGGACTCCAGGGTGTGTGGGGTGTGGATGTTTCCGAACTTGGGGAATTACAACCAGTGTCCCTAAATCAGGTCTGGCCACCCGTTCTTAATAAGCAAGTTAAAAGCGGGAGGCAGAAGAAGGTGATTTGGTCAGTGTGGCCAGACTGGGAAGACGACAAAGACTTAGGGTCCCAGAGACTAACTCCTCGGTAACATGGGGGAGCGGCTAACAGTTTTAAATCTGTCATAGCTAACGGATGTCAGGCTCTTAGAATTATGTACTTCAACATGGCTCTACATGCTGTACACGAGTCATCCCCCTAAACCTTTTCATTAAGCTTTTTTAAAATTAATTTTTAAGGGTTTCTTTAAAGCGTGTTGTTTGACTGTACGCATGTGTATCATGTGTGTGCCTGGTGTCCTCACACTCTTTGCAATACTTAGCGGAGTTTGCCAACACAAGAAGATTCTCAGGATCTCACAGAACTGGAGTTACAGGTAGATGGTTGTGAGCCACCCTGTGGATGCGGGGAAAGGAACACAAGCCCTCTGTAAGAGCAGCAGGTCTTAACCACTGAGCAATCTCTCCAGCCCCTTTGCTTACATTGTGAGAGTATAGCGAAGCATGGAGGGGAAGGCGAGGCAGTTGGTCGATTGGGCTCTGCAATCCGAAGCAAAGGGAAACGAATGCTGTTCCTCTTGCTTTTGCCCTGTTATTCAGTCTGGGATCCCAAGCCATGGGATGGTGCCTCCCACATTCAGGGTACATCATTTTTAGTTAAAACTGGAAATGACCTCACAGGTAGGTCCAGAACGGCCCAGGTTCATTTCCCATAACACATGTCAGGTGGCTCACTCCAGATAACTCCAGCTTCGGATGACCCGATGCCCTCTTCTGGCCTTGAACTGTACTCATGTACATAAACATAAAATCAATTTTAAAAGACCATCACGGGTTGGGGATTTGGCTCAGTGGTAGAGCACTTGCCTAGGGAGCGCAAGGTCCTGGGTTCAATCCCCAGCCCCGAAAAAAAGAAAAAAAAAAAAAGAGACCATCACAATACCAATATTGCTTTGATCTGACCCCATGAACCCTTTCTTTGTTAACTGCATTTAAGATAATCTATTTACATGTCTGCTCCCGAGAAAAATTCTAGCATCTCATACATAAGGAAATTCCTTTTCTTTCTTCTTCTTTTTTTTTTTTTTTCCTTTTTTTTTTTTCCGGAGCTGGGGACCGAACCCAGGGCCTTGTGCTTGCTAGGCAAGCGCCTACCACTGAGCCAAAGCCCCAACCCCTGAAATTCCTTTTCTTTATGGTTTCATTGCCCAGAACTAAAAGAAATGCTCAGCAAATGTCCAGGATGGAATCTTTATCACTCAGCATGTGTAGTCAACAAATGTTAAATGATTATTTATATTTTTGAAGTAGGGTTTCAGTAGCCCACACTGCCCACAAGCTCACTGTGTGTTTGGGCATAAATGTACTTTAAAAAAAAAAGATTTGTTATTATATATAAATGCACTGTAGCTGTCTTCAGACACACCAGAATAGGGCATCAGATCTCATTACAGAGGGTTGTGAGCCACCATGTGGTTGCTGGGAATTGAACTCAGGACCTCTGGAAGAGCAATCAGTGCTCTTAACTGCTGAGTCAGCTCTCCAGCCCAAGTGTGTACTCTTTATCCTCCTGTCTCTGCCTCCTGAATCTACAATTACAGGCACGGGCCATGATGCTCTAAGATGATTTTTTTTTTTAAAGGCTGCAGTTATAAGGGCTGGAGAAATGAAAAAAATCTATGTTGAGGGGGTTGGGGATTTAGCTCAGGGGTAGGGCGCTTCCCTAGCAAGCGCAAGGCCCTGGGTTCGGTCCCCAGCTCTGAAAAAAAAAAAAAAAAAAAAAGAATCTATGTTCAGTTCCCAGCCCTGGCCTGGTGGCTCACCTCCACCTCCTGTTTCCCAGCGGGCGTGATGACTTCTTTTAGCTTCTGTGGCACTGCAAACATCGTGCAGACATAAATGCAGGCAAATGCAATTTTTTAAAAATTATTTAAGAGTTGAAGTTTTAAAAGTTTCTTACTAGACTGAACTTATTGGGAGGGGAAAGGCATTAACGAAACTCTCAAGTGCATACCTTCATATCTCAAGATAAACCTGGGTATTGGGAGGAGACCACCAGAATACATAAGGACACCAATACAGAACACTTGCCACCAGAATTAGTCCATAGTTCAGAAACTGAATACGCACGGCAGTGACTGTGGATACCAAATTCTTCAGTGCCCCTTCCTTATTAATTTTTAGTTAGCACCCAAAGTACTGGGTTTCATAGAATACTTACACTTCTTTCTTGTATGTGCTCCCTCCCCCAACCCCCAGGCTTCCATGGCCTTTAAAAGAAAGGTGTCGGGGGTTGGGGATTTAGCTCAGTGGTAGAGCACTTGCCTAGCAAGCCCAAGGCCCTGGGTTCGGTCCCCAGCTCCTAAAAAAAGAAAAAAAAAAAAGTGTCATCTTCAATCTAGCTGGCCAGAACCAGCGTAACCCCCTCATCCCGCTGCTTCACAGTGTATCCTCATACCTTACTTTCTGATTTGGGCCCCACATAAACCTTTTTTTCTCCCCTCAGTTCATCGTGTGCATGGGCAGGTCTATCAATTCTCCTTCACGTGCCTTAATATCACAAGAGCCACCTCTTATCCTTTCACTCTTGGCCCAATGATTCTTTAAGTCATTGTCTCAAGCAATGATGATGGTTAGGTCGAGGTGGCCGAACTGGGGACCATTTTAACGCATCATATTCGGGAAGCAATACTGAGCAGTATCTGGAACGGGACTCTGAACTCAGGCTGGGTCCTTGGGCGTATATATTTACTTACCATGGCTTCCTTTTCTCACCTCTAAGATGAGGCAAAGGTAACACCCATCTCAAACAGACCTGTAGTTGCATAGCACGCTAGCACCATACAAGCTAACCAGCAGGGAGGAAGCCACCATCTTGATTTCTCCTAGACCCTGAGATCGAAGTGTGTGGAGTCTTCAGCAATAAGCTCTTATTGTCTGGTTCTGGTGGACAACCAAGAGGAATGACAAGGACGTGTGCTGTTTGGGGGGAGGGGCTGGAACCTCCTTTTTGAACAATGCATAAAAAGATATCCCACACCTGGCACTGGGTTGTTTTTTTGTTTGTTTGTTTTTTTGTTTTGTTTTGTTTTGTTTTTTTAAATGAATCATGGCTTCTAAGATCAGCTTTATCGTGCCACGCAGGATATCTGCAAACATTTTCATTGACGTACACAATAGTGGGATAGCTTTTTTTTTTTTTCTTTTTTTTTTTTTTTTTTAGAGCTGGGGACCAAACCCAGGGCCTTGCGCTTTCTAGGCAAACCCTCTACCCCTGAGCTAAATCCCCAACCCCGTGGGATAGCTTTTTACATACAGCCTGTGATTGTGTTGGCCTCTACCCCATCCTCTTGCCTCCTCTGCCCTCTTCCCTTCTCCCTATCAAAACGTTTCGACCCCAGTATCTGTCCTCTGCTTTCACATTACCTGGGTTCCACTGTCCCCACCTCTTTTAGGCATCCTGCCCCAGCGGCCCCTTTGTAGCTTTCAGGACTCTCTAAGTTCTCTAAGCTAAACACACACATCTGAAAATTCAAAAGTAGGCTCCACTGAGAGGGAATGTGGCGCCTGCCTTTCCGTGCCTGGTTTACCTCAGTCAGTATAATAGCTTTGTGCTCCGTGCCTCTAAAAATGCAGATTTCATAATTTCATTTTGTCCCCTCACGGCTAGATAAAATCCCATTGTGTATAAGCACCACGCTTGCATTACCCTTTTGTCCGCTGATGGGCTTGCAGGCCGGTCGCATTTCCTAGCTATTAGAAACAGAGCAGCAAGAGGCCCATGTGAGCAAGTCTCTCTGGAATAAGATTCTGTCCATTGGGTGATTACCAGTAATGGTATGGCTGGATGCTATGGTCGCGCTATTTCCAGAGGAGAGGGTTTTCATTTTATCTTTATCTTATTTTGTATTTATTGAGTGTTCTGAATAGCAACTGAATATGCATACCATGTGTGTACCTAATACCCACAGAGTCCAGAAGAGGTCACTGGATCCCCTGGCACTGGAGTTACAGATGGTCGTGAGCCGCCACATGGGTGCTGGGAATCGAACCTGGGACTTCTACAAGAGCAAGTGCTCTTAACCACCGAGCCATCTCCCCAGTTCTTATTTCTAGATTTTCGAGGACTCCCACCACTGATTTCCTTCCATAGCGGCCGCCCTGTCAGCAGCCAGTCACTGTTTATTGTCATTTGTTTGCTGGGTTGTTTGGTCCGGGTCTCACTTGTAGCCCTGGCTGTCCTGGAACTCACTCTGGAGACGCAGCTGACCTTAGAGTCACAGAGATCCACCTGCCTCTGCCTCCTGAGTGCAGACCTGAAAGACCTTAGCCCCATGCCGGCTGTATCCTCTGTTGTGTGGAGCTCAGCTGTTCAAAGTGAGGTGAGGTAGACTCTCAAAGAGCTTGGATTTGCATTTCCCTGGGGGCTGCTGCTGCTGCTGCTGAAAACTATTAAAAGTGTTTATCCTCCCTTCACTTCGTTTGAGAATCCTCTGTCCAGGTCTGTAGTTCTTTTAAAAATATGAAGATGGTAATTAAACCACTAAAGCAACTTTGTACGCCAGCTGACTCCATTCCTGAGGCTCTACATTTGTGCGGATCAGACTCATGCAATTGTTACAACTTAGTTCATCTGTGCAATGTAGGATTGTAACATTGCCATCTCACCTCTACTCTCTGGAACTACTACTGTCCTAGAGTACAGGTTTTCCCTTGTAAGCTGGTACTGTTTCCATCTTGTGTCTTCTCTACTCACGACCTCTGTTCGTTTGGCTATTGGCTTGTCTTTGTTACCTTTAAATCAGCGATAGCTTTTCCTTTGGCCTTTGTTTTTGTTCTGGAGTTTGAACCCGTGATCTCGGTGATGCTGAACAGGCCATGGACAACTGAGCTGCATCTGCAGCCCCCGTCAGGGACAGGCTTTTGATGAGAAAATGGTTTAGACATAATCAAATCGATCAGTACTTTCCCTCAGAAACTCACAGAGGTTCACCATTCCTGTCTGTGTCACAACACTGTGACACAGTGTATGTATGCCCGTGTGGATGCATGCACAGGGCGAGATTCATGTCCAGTCTCCTGACTCTGTCACATGAGCTATTCTAGTGCTCTTTCTATTGGGAAATCCATTTTCTCCATCGACATTTATTCTGGGCATCTCTTTTGTATTCAGTTGGTCAGTTTGTCTGTCTCTGGGTGAAATTCTATGCTGTCTTTATTTATTTTTTATTTTTTTTTTGGAGATTTATTTAATGTATGTGAGTACACTGTCGCTGTATTCAGACACACCAGAAGAGGGCATCAGATCCCATTACAGATGGTTATGAGCCACCATTTGGTTGCTGGGAATTGAACTCAGGGCCTCTGGAAGAGCAGTCTGTGCCTCTTAACCACTGAGCCATCTCTCCAGTCCCCCTATGCTGTCTTAATAAATACAATTTTATAATACCTTCCATCCCTGCTGGGAAGAGACTTTCAACTTTCTTAGACGTCTGATGGACTATTTCTCGGAGTCGGGTGTTTTCATATAGATGTTAAGAGTAAGTTACTGGGGGGGTTGGTGATTTAGCTCAGTGGTAGAGCGCTTGCCTAGCAAGCACAAGGCCCTGGGTTCGGTCCTCAGCTCTGAAAAAAAGAAAAAAAAAAAGAGTAAGTTACTAAGGTTATTTGGATTTGAGTTCACTCCACGCACTTGGGGAAAACAGACATCTTTAAAATGGAACTTGTCTGTTCGTGTGACAAGCTACTCCATCTGTCATTGTGACTTCCTGTGCATCTCAGCAAATTCTATAGCGTTCTATACAATTTTCTCAAAATACCCATGATAGATTTATTCCTAGGCCCCTTACATTGTGTAGAGCCCTAAAAGGTGCCCCTTTATTTTATTTTATTTTTTTTAAGTATTTATTTGGTATTTATTGCTTTTCCTTGTGAATTTAACCACCTCTCCCAAAAAAGTGGATCAGCATTTACAGACACTTAGTTTGTGCTGAGAAGAGTAAGGCCCTGTGCTGCTTGGCCACTAGCAGTGGCTGCACAGTTTACCAGCTGCCCTGGAGCACTGCCGTGACATACATCAAAT